>NC_041228.1:77859797-77882503 GCF_002837175.3 Physeter macrocephalus
GTTTTTGTTTTTGTTTTTTAACATCTTTATTGGAGTATAATTGCTTTACGATGGTGTGTTAGTTTCTGCTGTATAACAAAGTGAATCAGCTATACGTATACATATATCCCCATATCCCCTCCCTCTTGCATCTCCCTATCCCACCCCTCTAGGTGGTCACAAAGCACCGAGCTGATCACCCTGTGCTGTGCGGCTGCTTCCCACTAGCTATCCACCCTACGTTTGGCCGTGTATCTATGTCCATGCCACTCTCTCGCTTCGTCCCAGCTTACCCTTCCCCCTCCCCGTGTCCTCAAGTCCGTGCTCTAGTAGGTCTGTGTTTTATTCCCGTCCTACCCCTAGGCTCTTCATGACATTTTTTTTCCCCTTAGATTCCGTATATCTGGCTACACATTTTGATTGAACTTTCCCTCTGGAGCCCTGAAAGCTTCGGTCACGGTCCAAGGACTAAAGCTCCAATGACTGTGGATGAGTTTGCTTCCTGGGAGTGAGTCTGGCGGCCCAAGGGACGGCCAAGGAACCCCAGCACGGAGAGTCGGAAACCAGTTGGTCAACCATCAACCGGAAGGCTTCCAGACCTGGGTCAGCCCTGATTTGCACACAGAAACAAACCAGGCAGGCATATGCTGCTGTCCTTTCTTTCCGGTTTCTTCTCCTTTAGGAACCGGGCAGATTTTGTGCTATCCTCGCTGGCTGGGTGATGTGGGCCATTCGGGCTGTCCAGAGAAAGGATGATGACATGGAATTCCTGAGTCCTGGGCAGCGAAGACCTGTCCTTCCTACCCCCCGTCTAGCCTCAGTCCAGCCCTAGCCCCATAGTGAGAAGGCTTGTCCATTCCAGCTAGAGAGGCACTAGGAATGGTGGCTAACGCCAGCCCACCGCCAAGGCCTCCAGGCCCCTCAACCATGCAGTGGCTCGGCCGTGATCTCACTCCCAGGGGCTCTCCCTCCAGAGTCCTGGCCGAACGGCTCTTGTTAGCCTGTGAGTCGTAATAAATCAACATCCAAAGGGAAGGGAAGGTTTATACACTCCACATGTGACGCTCAGGGTAATTTGGAATTTGGGGGTGCAGCTGGTCTAAACTGAAGCATTTTTTTTTTTGTAATTTGTTCTTTTAGCTTTAAGATCCCCATGGCATCTAAGGACAGTTTACAGATAAGGAAATCTAAGGAAACTGTCTGAGGACAGTTTACAAATAATCCTCATTGTGACTTTACTGACAGATAAGAATGATTTGTAATTAGCATCTTCAGGCCTCATAAACACGTGTCTGAGCAAAAGCAGTTGACTTGCCTAAGAGGAATAAACACTTATCTCGCAATGCAGTGAAACCGTTTCGCAAACCTTCTCTCCTCAGCTTGGTAGGTTGCACACAGAGCTCTGCTTCTGCTCCCTACGAATTAGCACAGACTCCAAGAGAACGGGATCTTTATTAATAAGTATATGCTGTACTTCTAACGGTCTGTCCTGGCCATGCTAATGACAGACAGTGAATCAGGATTTGACTCCTACGTCTACTTCTTGCTCTGAGATCGAAGGACAGAAGCTGAAAACTCTGAATCCCCATTGCCCAGTATTGAGAATAGATGTTAACTATCTGTCGATGATGGGAAGGGTGCAGATGAAGAAGAGAAGAAGGAGGAAGAGGGGAGTGATCATTATTTTCTGAACCATAAATTGAAAGTAATAAAATTAATCACCAGACTCACGGGATTGGATGAAGTCTTTTGATCAAGACAGTTTCTTAAATATCCTGAGCCTTCGGGATTAAAGGGAATCGTAAAAAAAAAAATAATAATAATAGTAATAAATTAATTTAATTAAATAAACGGAATTGTAAAAGTATGTTTAAATTCAAGGTATCTAAAAATGAATGTTAAATATGTATTTTATGATTAAGACACACAATGAAGGTAATTATATGGATAACATAGTTATCGGATAAGATCATCAGAATGAGGCTTCATAAATATTGAATAGAAATAGAACATGATACTGTAATTCTAGAATGCTAAAAATCTGTAAAACAATTAATTTGATGATGTTCAGCCAAAATCGCAATCTTAGAAATCTAAGATTATGAGACGATAAGTTCTAGGCAGATAGCTATTTAATTTTCACTTTAGCAAACTGTTTACGTGAAAATAAATGTTTCTTTTTAAACATCTTATAAAGAAAAGACAAGAACGCTCACTAGTCTTGTAAAACCAGAATACATTTCTGATGACTATTTTATTTTTACTATTTTTTTAGAGGCATGCCACTACAGATATCGGGTGATTACATACCCACTAATGTATTTCCCCTTCATGTTTATTTTGGAAAGATGGCAGGTTATTTTGAAAGAAAGGAAGAAAAAACAGACTACAGAGGAAGCAGAGTTGCCTTGTATCTCATAAGGCAACGGATTGCTAAAATTACCAGACTTCACGGAAAAGAGCGCAAATTCATTTCTTTTGCACATTTTCTTAAGTTTCAAAGAACTTATAACAAGATGATACACCCACAGCATTGAGGAGAAAAGCCCAAGGCCAAAAAATAATAAGAAAAAAACTTTAATTTTGGAATATTTTCCCTGGAGCACAAAACCAATAGTGAGAACGGTGACATTGTTCCTGAGCTTTAGTTATCAGACAAAACTTTCTCCTAACACTTTCCAGACTAATTCAATTATAGCGCTGATTATAGCACTAATAAATCAGAGGATTGGATATCAATACAAAAAAATATGTGTGAGATAAATTAGGAGGTTGGGATTAACATATACACACTACTACATATAAAACAGATAAACAACAAGGACCTACTGCATAGCACAGGGAACAATATATTGTAATAACCTATAAAGGAAAAGAATCTGAAAAGGAATACATATTATATATATTTTATACAACTAAATCACTGTGCTGTACATCTGAAACTAACACAACACTCTAAATCAACTGTATTTCAATTTTAAAAATGTGTAAAACAAAAACAAACAAACAAAATGTAGTGTAAGTGTTACAAATCAAAGTTTGAGTCGTAGTTAATATTGCTGCCCAGTAACCGGATTTACTTGCCCCGTTCACCCAGTCCTTTGACAAAATTTACTAGGCACTTACTATGTGCCAGGAAACTGATACAAAAGTCAGTGAAACAGAAGCCCCGCCTCCACAATGCTCACAGTCTGCCCATGTGGCCTTGTATACGGCAGGGGAAGCCATGATAAACAGCTTCTGGGAATTGAAGCAGGTTATAAAGCATCAACTCCTCAACGATTCATTGAGTGGATTTCTAAAATGATTCATTTTTATCTTCCTGAAAAGGAGGCAGATTTTATATTGATTTACCTCTGGAAAAAAGTGTCTCCTCCAACGATGAAAAATTTCTACTGTACATGAATTTAATTGTGTCTCTGCAGGAAGGAACAGGTCCAGGATGATCAAGACGTTGGTTGCAATCAGTGACCTCTTCCAAGATACCCTGAACTTTTCTTTTGTTGATTGGACCTTCTAAAAGTGAGCTGGGAGTCAGACTCTTCTGGCCGGCACCCATTTTAAACATCACTTAATCGCATGATGCGACAATTTGTTATCAGATGACCCTGTGCTCATACACAAACACAGCCACTATCACGCACAGACAGGCCAGAATCTGGCAAAACCTCGATGAAACAGAAATAAACACAATGTGTAGTGCATATTAATAAACTCAGGCCTTCTGGCACACGCGATCATTACAAACACCCTGGAAAGGAAAGTGCTGTGAGGCTAGGTTTCCTTATATGAACCTGACCATCAGTATAAACAAGGACAGATAAAAGGGAAAGAGGTGAATCTTTTGAAACCTTGTATCACTTCAATCTTGGAAATAACAATTCCTCTCTTAAGAACTAATAGTTTCTGTAGTATGTCATTTTCTCCAAAAGAGGGGATGAAAGTATAGCAAGGTTCTTGCCCTCCTGCCTGGGATTTTACTCATTTAAAGGTAATTGGAGGAAGTAAGTCAGAAAGAGAAAAACAAATATCGTATATTAACGCATGTATGTGGAATCTAGAAAAATGGCATAGATGAACTTATTTGCAAAGCAGAAACAGAGTCACAGACGTAGAGAACAAACGTATAGATACCAGCGGGGTTGGGGATGGGATGGATTGGGAGATTGGGATTGACATATATACACTATTGATACTATGTATAAAATAGATAACTGATGAGAACTTAATGTATAGCACAGGGAACTCTACTCAGTGCTCTGTGATGACCTAAATGGGAAGGAAGTCCAGGGAAGAGGGGATATATGTGTACGTGTGGCTGATTCTCTTTGCTGTAGAAACTAACACAACATTGTAAATCAACTATACTCCAACTTTAAAAAAAGAAAGAAAATAATGATTAAAAAAAAGGAATTGGAGGGAACTATACGATACATATACATATAGATATGTAACTGAATCACTGTGCTGTACACCTGAAACTAACACAAGACTGTAAATCAACTATACCTCAATAAAATAAAATTAAATTTTTTAAAAGATAAAAATAAATAAATAAATGCATAAAATAAAGGTAACTGGGGGGCTTCCCTGGTGGCACAGTGGTTGAGAATCTGCCTGCTAATGCAGGGGACACGGGTTCGAGCCCTGATCCTGGAGGATCCCACATGCCGTGGAGCAGCCAGGCCCGTGAGCCACAACTACTGAGCCTGCGCGTCCGAAGCCTGTGCTCCGCAATAAGAGAGGCCGCGATAGTGAGAGGTCCGCGCACCGTGATGAGGAGCGGCCCCCGCTCGCCGCAACTAGAGAAAGCCCTCGCACAGGAACGAAGACCCAATGCAGCCAAAATAAATTAATCAATTAATAAACTCCTACCACCAACATCTTCTTTAAAAAAAAAAAAAAGGTAACTGGAAAGTGCATTAGATGGAGGTTCTCAAAAGCCAGTGTGCAACATAGTTTCAGTCTCAGGACAAAGTTTTGACTGATCCAAGACAAAATGAAAAACAAGGACACTGGAATAAAAAGATAATTTTTTAAATATTTATTTATTTATTTATTTATTTATTTATGGCTGTGTTGGGTCTTTGTCGCTGCGCGCGGGCTTTCCCTAGTTGCGGCGAGCGGGGGCTACTCTTGGTTGCGGTGCCCGGGCTTCTCATTGTGGTGGCTTCTCTTGTTGCAGAGCTCGGGCTCTAGGCGCATGGGCTTCAGTAGTTGCGGCATGCGGGCTCAGTAGTTGCGGCATGTGGGCTCAGTAGCTGTGGCTCGCGGGCTCTAGAGTGCAGGCTCAGTAGTTGTGGTGCACGGGCTTAGTTGCTCCGTGGCATGTGGGATCTTCCCGGACCAGGGCTCGAACCCGTGTCCCCTGCATTGGCAGGCGGATTCTTAACCACTGCGCCACCAGAGAAGTCCCTAATTTTAAAAAATTTTACTAGTTTGTGAAATTTAAAAATCTGGGAACCAATGGGTTAGAGTATTCGGTTCTTCAGCAACAGAAAATTAGCCTTGAGGGTCAAAGAACTAGAAAATAAAGTTTCATGATAAAATAACTTTCAGACCATTACATTAATCTTAACTTTTAATATATACAATACATATAATTATTAAGTATTCATATGCTACCCAAAATTTTATATTTCTATCAAAGAGTAAACTGATACTGATAGAATTTGACTGCACTGATGCAGGGAACTTTCCTCGGCTGTCTTCGTAAGTCCCAAACGAGCCGTGGAAGGTCCATTATTAGTATGCAGGAAAGCTAACACGCATCAGACACAGCAAAATTAAGAGGCACGGCAAACTCAGTAAACAAACTTTAAAATAAAATCTAAAGTAAATTTTAAAACAACAAATACACACCCTCCAAAAGTTGGTTGAGAATACCTGGAAAGCATTTCAGTTTGGGGGTGTTAGGTCGAGTTAAAACATAGGGAGAAAATTTCACATTGTTTTTTAAACATTTTAGTAGCTCAAAGCCTTTTTGGTGTAAGCAGTATTCTGCATTTCTCTGCAATTTATAAAAACTCCGTATTTATATAATCTGCTCACGGGAGCGCCTAAATCTGAGGCAGTTGTCAAAAAAAGAGTAATTCGGTTAGATTTAATTTGCTGCAGATCCTTCTGTAAAGACTAAAAATAAGACTCTCCTAAAGGCTCCCTTCCCACCAACCCCTCAAGTTAACGTCTCATGTCCCTCTAATTTGAGGATGAAACCTCGTCAGTCTCTGAAACGGGTCCTTCAAGAGTCACCAGGTGCCACGACCTGCCGTCCACCCCCAACCTGACACCTTCGGTGCTGGCCTCTCCAGCACGCAGAAACCCTGCGCCCTTTTCTGCTTGGAATTCCACGTCCTTCCGCTAGCGTTTCTGGCTCCTTTTTCTTCTCCGACCCCGCAAGTGTAGTCAGTCCCAAATTCTTCCTCCACAGGGCTCCTAACCGGCCCACCCTCTGTCTCCCCACCTCCATGCAGTGACCACCATTCCGTTCCATAATTCCAATTCCAGAACCTTCCACAGCCCCAGTCCCTACTTCCAACCGCCTGGAGATCGCTTGGTGACTTCGAACTCATCTCTGCTCTGCAGCCAATTCTTACTCCCTCCAGCCGCTGACAGGCAGCCGTGCCCTGTCCCTCACAGTCACCCCACACTGGTCGGTGCCCACACGGTGCCAACCCCTGCTCCGTGTCCCCTCTGCTCTTTAATGCAAAAAGTCAGGTACTAGGTTAGGACAGTGGGAAGAGAGTCGGAAAAGGTCAAGTGCTACCACTTGTGCAAAAGAGCATTCATGCTTTTCATCAGGAAGTCTCGTCACAATATGGGGTGAAACCTCCTGGTTTGCAAAGTCTTTCCAAAGCAAACCAGTTAGAAAGCAGCCATACAAGTGATGGTAACAGCCACGCTGAACTCCTCCCCTGTTTCCATCTGTCTCTTCTAACCAGGAGGGTTACAGATGGTCAAGGAGCTATTTCAGGAAGTGGACTCAAGAGCCAGAAGGACATCCTTGATTTCTCAAAGATTCCATGGGACTTTTGATGGCCTGTGCTTGGTAATGTGTTACCTATGTCCTTTCACCTGGTAGCAAAACGTATTGTATAGCATAAGAGGAAAAGAGAATAAATCAAAGATAGCTAACATTATTGATAGCTACAATGAACTCAGCTGTAATTAAGTGCTTTACATGCCCCCCATGAGAGGAATAGGATCATCCCCATTTTACAAACGAAGAGAAACTGCAGAAAGGTTAAGTAATTTCTCGAGGGTCACACAGCTAACTAACAAGTAGAGCTAGGCTTCAAACCAAGGTCTACCTGGGGCCAAATCCAATGCTTTTTTGCCCTGTACCCTTCTACTATCACCAAAGAGGATTTCCAGAAAAAATGCCATCTATCTTTACTAAATTATTCTAGGCCTTTAAAACTATGAAGTTATTAGCTGATGCTTCAGAAGTCATTAATTATGTGGGTAATATATGCAGAAAAACACATAGAATGTTTTCCTAATTTGTTCTAAATGCTATAAAATATTAATGAAAAGTCACTAAATTGTCCAGAAAATGGACATTTAGGAACAAAGCACCATTTTATTCCCTAACTATAAATGTAGCCATCCCCTTACACTCCCTGACACGGACGCTGAATCACCAAGCTCTCCTTTTTCTAGGGCGCTCAGCCTTTCTCCAGAGATACAGCATGTACTCAACATCACTGTAACAATGATTTTTAAAGTAACCAGTATTAAGCTAAGCCCTTGACATGCACTGTCTAATCTGACCCTCACAATGCCCCTCGAATTCAGGCATCATATTTTTCCTTTGAGATGATGAAACCAAAAGGAAGGGAGGTTACAGACCAGCCCAAGGACACACAACTAGCAGATGGGTTCAGACTCATTTCTGTCTAATTTCAGAAGCTCTGTTCTTAAGCTTTGAGCTCTAATCACTCTTCCCTTCTGGCCCATCATTATTATCACGTTAGCATCCTTTCACCTGAAAGAATATGTCTGTGCTGAGCACCTGATACAGAGCTAGAGTCTAGATTTCTTGTGCAGCGTGGGTAAAACACCACCTTTGATGCCACAGTCTTTGGAGGAGAATAAATATGTTCTTTGCTTCCCAGTGATAGGCAACTGCATTTATTAAACTCTGCTAATACCATTTCTACGAGAAACATTTCAAATATGTTGTTTTATTTATTCTCAAAAGCTCTTCAAGACTTCCATTCTAAACTTCACACTTATTACTGTATGAGGGGTCTCCTTTTTACTCCTAGAGATTTCCCAAAGTGGATAAATGCAGTCATTGGTCCAAATTCCTGAAGATTGATCTGCTCTGCCTGGAAGGTGGTGACACAGCATGGAGAAGACCAGGCTTTGTAGTCAGACAGTCCTGGGTTTGCATCTTGACTCTGTCACTTGCATTCTGTGCTGTGTGGCTTTAAGTTACTTACTCAACCTCTCTGAGTGGGTTTCCCCAGTCTCAGTGTTACCGATCCAATGTTCTGTCTCTTGATGTTTCCACTGAATATTTTATGGGCATTTGATTTCCTGGGACCTGTCCCCCCAACCCCATCTCCCTCATCTCTAAAAACAGTACCAATACCCACCTGGCTGTTTATTTCAGAAACCTCAAGCCATGATTGGTTTTTCTCTCCCTCTTCAGCTACGCCCACATCCAATCCATCTTCAAGACCAATAAATTTTATTTCTAAGGTATATCTTAAATCTGCATAACTTTCTTACTCAAAACTACTCGCCTGTTCCATGCCAGCAGCATCCCTTTCCCGGACACCAAAATACTCTCATAATTAGACTGCCTGGTGGCCCTTTCCTCCCCCTGCAGCCCATCCCCCATCAAGTAGCCAGAGTGATTGTTTCATTTTATTATTTTTTAAATTTTTATTGGAGTATAGTTGCTTTACAATGTTGTGTTAGTTTCTGCTGTACAGCAAAGTGAATCAGTTATACGTTCACACATATCCCCTCTTTTTTAGATCCCTTTCCTCCCCCTGCAGCCCATCCCCCATCAAGTAGCCAGAGTGATTGTTTCATTTTATTATTTTTTAAATTTTTATTGGAGTATAGTTGCTTTACAATGTTGTGTTAGTTTCTGCTGTACAGCAAAGTGAATCAGTTATACATTCACACATATCCCCTTTTTTAGATTTCCTTCCCATTCAGGTCACTGCAGAGTGTTGAGTAGAGTTCCCTGTGCTATACAGGAGGTTCTCCTTAGTTATCTATTTTATACATAGTAGTGTATATATGTCAATCCCAATCTCCCAGTTCATCCAACCCCCATCCCCCTCTTGGTATCCATAAGTTTGCTCTCTACATCTGTGACTCTATTTCTGATTTGTAAATACGTTCATCTGTACCATTTTTCTAGATTCCACATATATGCGTTAATATACGATATTTTTTTTCTCTTTCTGACTTAGAGTGATTATTTTAAAAAGAAAGAGGATTCTGCTACTCCCTTGTTAAAAATCACTCAATGGCTTTTAACTTAAGAATTCCAAACTCTTCTTCACACATTAAGATGACTTTTATGAAACAAAAACAAACAAACAAAAAGGGGAAAATAACAAGCGTTGGCAAGAAAGTGGAGCTATTGGACCCTTTCTGCATGCGAGTAGGAACATAAAATGGTGCAGCTCTTACGGAAAACAGAATTGCGGTTTCTCAAAAAATTAAACGTAGAATGACCATGGCGATCCGGCAATTCCACTGCTGGGGATGTACCCCAAAGAGCTGAAAGCAGGGACTCAAAGCAGATGTTTGTACACTGTTGTTCCCTGTTTGACAGCGTTACACTGAAACGCTGTCCATAGCAGCGTTATTCACGATAGCCAAAGGCCCTCTGACAGATGAAAGGATAAACAAAACGTGGTGTATACATAAAATGGAATATTATTCAGCTTTCAAAGGGAAGGAAATTCTAGCACATAGCCCAACACAGATGAACCTTGAGGACATTTTGCGGAGCGAAATCAGCCAGTCACAAAAGGACCGGTACTGTAAGACTCCACCTACCTGACTTACATCTAGAGTCTCAGATTTGTGTTTAAAGGAGAGTGGTGGCTGCCTGGGCCTGGGAGCGGGGAGGGGGGCAGTGAGTGTGTAATGGGTTTAGAGTTTCAGTTTCACAAGATGAAAATAGTTCTAGACGTGGATGGTGGTGACGGTTGCACAACAGTGAGAATGTACTTAATGCCCCTGAATTGCACACTTACAAATGGTTAAATGGTGAATTATGTGTCATGCATATTTACCACAATTTAAGAAAAGCCAAAACGCTTACCATGACCTAGGAGGCCTTGCACGATGTGGGCCCTGCTCTCTCCCGATCTCCCACACCCACCGTTATTCCTGCACTGGGTGCACCCATGTCTGGCCCCCGCAGAGAAGCCTTTCCTCACCCTCCAGCCCTGAGTCGGACCCTATTCTTCTGGGTCAGAGTCTCCTCCTTCATGACATGTCACAGGGGAGTTTATGTTCACACATAGTAGCTTAATTAAAGCTGCCTCACTCTTCAAGGATCAGTAAAGCCCTGGGCTACGGTCACCTATGGGGTCACCCTTGCATGATGGAATCAGGTCCACTTGGAAATAATGACTCAGATGGTGGTGCACTTTAATGAGTATTTTCATGTGCTTCTGAGTAATGAAAAGAACGAGTATTTTCGAGTACCCTTCACTGTTTAACTTACTCATCCTGAAAAAAGAGACTTCGAACTGTTTTCCCTGACTCTTACTTAAGTAGTTTCCAAAGTGCGGGGGGTGGGGGGGCGGAATCTTCCACTTTCTAATTAAAAAATAAATAGATTTCAAAAGGTTTCCTCTGTCCCCTGCCTTCCATCACGGGAGTTGTTCTTCAAGGGGGAATTCCTCTGAAATAAAATCGGGAAAGGTTCCAAGAGAGTTCATGTTTCCAATATTAAGTCTCTTCACAGGACACAGCCCAGCCCTCTCTTTGCTCACATCTGAGGAAATTCCCCCGGCCTGAGCAAAAGATCATAATATCTTAAGAAGGCTGATGAGCTCATGAAAAGCCGTTGAATTTAGAAAGCCAGGACACTCCCAGAAACCTCCTTTACACTGCTTTTCCCCTCCACGAACCCCCTGAATTTTCCAGATCAGCACCGTACCAAATTTTACATTATTTTCAAAATAGCTTTTATTTATTGCCTTGCAAAGCAGAGAGCTATTCATGTTCTATTTCCCTGAAACGCTTTCTGTTGCACTAACTTCGTCAAAATTAAATAGCTCAGAAAATGAAGCCTTAAAAATTTTGTAAGCCCCATTTTTCTTTGATGGGATGGATTTGGCGTTCCCCATCTTCATTTTCCACATGAGGATTATCTCCTATCCACCTTGAAAATTTGATGGGAGAAAGAAAGTACATCAGGAGATCTCAGATGATGAGGAACAAAAAAGCCTTTGTACGTGCTAAAACACTTAATAGATGTCAGGATAAAAGTTTACTTGTTCATATAACAGCATTCACGACCAAAACACCCCCCTCCTTCTTTAAGGTGGAGACGTAATAAAGTGAAGGAAATCAAATAAAGTATAATCACTCTGTGTGGGAAGCCGTGTCCCAAAGCCTCTCTGTCTTGCTTCAATGCACACATATGCCACACTGATTATTTATGTCCTCAACAGCTAAAGATTAAAATTTCAGGGAAGAAAGAGAGCCGGGGATGGAAAGTGGGGTTTTTTTCTTGCTCCTTTGGAGTTGTGCTAATCCCACAGAGTAAAGAAAGTGTAAGTCTGGAAATAAAGACAGCGTTTTGTAGATGACGGCTGTTTGTAAAGGCAGAAAGCAAGCAGTTTCCATGTATGGCCCTTAGGTGCATTCCAGCACTGTGTCAAGTTTTGTGTGTGGTTAGGCAGGGCAGGAAGGCCCTCAGGCCAGGAAGGAAGTGCTGTCAGCCCGGGAGCGGGCAGAGCCGAGTGGAGCTGGGCAGGCTTGGGGGTTCAGCTGTGTAACCACTGCCCTATTTTTAAAAGATCAACAGCATGAATAGCACACAATTCGCACGGTGGCTGATTCAGATTCATCCAGACCGCACCAGGAGTTCACTCTCAGCCTTTGTCAGGCTTTGTAAGTCTCCCCAGCACGTGAAGTAGCTGTTTCTTCTGGGACCCGGGGCAGAGATTGCTCCTGAGGACGTGACGATGGCCTTCAGCCAGCATCGACGCCAGCTTTGAGGACCTCTGGTGATCCTAGCAGACTCCCCAGGGTTCCCTGTTCTCCATTCACCCTCAACCCACCACCAGCCCCTTTATGCTGGGAAAGAAATCCTAGTATGAGTTCAAGGTAGTAAGAGAAAGTTCTCACTTTAATACAGTAATGGCAAGCCTACGTGATGCAGTAGCCAACAGAACGCATCAGGCCCTTGACCTTGACAATGCTTTTCAGAGTTAATTTCCAAATCAACAGGCATTTATGGCTGCCCATCAGATGCTAGGTATTGTGCTGGGCGTTGGGCTCCTGAGAATTAACCGGCTGCCCTGACGGTCATGGAGTGCCCACTACAGAGTGCTAATACATATAGTCATTTTGAAGATATTAACACTTCGTATGCACTGCAGTGAGAGCTGGAATAGAATGGGCGCAAGAGAAAGACCAATAAGGGGCCCCAACCCAAGCCCCAGTGGGGGATGGGAAGCGAGAGAGACTCCAGGTGGGTGGGCATTTCCCAAAGGAGGTGGGGAGAAAAGCAACAGAGCAGAAGGGGAGTGGATCCTCAGGTGGAGGGAGCATCCTCCAGGGCACAGAGGCTGGACGGAGCACACAGCGGGCTACACCATCACCGCGACCGACTCAGAAAGCAAGAAGGCACCACTCGGCATTTTCCCTGGGAGAATGAAGGCGAGTCAAGGGTACCGGCTCACTGGCCCTGGCTGCCACTGGAAACCACTGTCTGTCTGGCATCTTGAGCCTGTACTGCCCGCTAGACAGAGCTGGTGCATCAGCGCTGGGGTTACAAACAGGAAAAGCGAGTCAGAGGGAAAAAAACTCAGCAATATGCACAGCTTCATGCAGAAAAGACTGATAAATCTGATGACATAATTCTAATTGTGTTCATCAAGAGACACCAGTAAGACAGTGAAACACTTCTCAGGAATCAATAAGAAAATAAGGGAAGATGATACAGAAATGGACAAGACTGGAACAAGCCCTTCACAGAAGGAGAAATCCAAATAGCCAAGAAAATATATGAAAATACCCACATCATTAGTAACCAGGGAAATGGAAGTTTAAACCAACATAAGGGCACAATTCTTAAAGTCTGACCTTGATCTCCTCAGAGGGACAGAAAGTCCACCGCAATTACCATGTTTAAAGGGGCAGCCCAGCCTCACCTTCTGCCCCCTTACTATGTGTTATTGTTCCATTTTTCTTTTCACTGGAAATATTACGTCATTGTTTATTATTTGTCACCGTCTGCTGGAATGTTAACAAAATGAGGTCGTGGATTTTGTTTTGTTCATTGTTTTTTTTTTCCCTCAAGACCTGAATCACACCGTAGGCGATCAATGAATATTGATTAATTTGGTGGGAGTGTAGTTCGGTAAAACCTCTTTGGAAAAAAGTTTAATGTTCTCTTCTAAGGTAGGAGATATGCCTACAGGGTGACCCATCAATGACACTCTTGCGCATACAGTTGGGGAAACTCTTACACACATACACGGGGCCATATGCAAGGGTTCATCACATCCTTACTTCTAATAATCAAAAATCGGAAAAAGCCACATACCATGGGTTCTAGAGCAGGTGAGCACAAGGTGGTGCGTCCTACAGTAGAACGGTGCGTGGCGCACAAGGCGGTACGTCCTACGGTAGAACGGTGCGTGGCGCACAAGGCGGTACGTCCTACGGTAGAACGGTGCGTGGCGCTCAAGGCGGTACGTCCTATAGAACAGTGCGTGGCGCCCAAGGCGGTACGTCCTATAGAACAGTGCGTGGCGCACAGGGTGGTACGTCCTACAGACGGTGTGTGGCGCTCAAGGCGGTACGTCCTGCAGTAGAACGGTGTGTGGCCCCGAAGGCGGTACGTCCTACGGTAGAAGGGTGCGTGGCGCACAAGGCAGTACGTCCTACGGTAGAACGGTGCGTGGCAATGAAACGGACAGGCACTGCTGCTCACAGCACAGATGAATCCTACTAACACAGAGGGAGCAATCAGAGCATAAATGAATGCAGACACAATTGTGCCACTTGCTTAAATTTTACAAAGGCCAAACTCAACTGTCTTGTTTAGGGCTACAACCGTAAGTAGTAAAAATTATAAAGAAAAACAGGAACCCAGTCTTTGCCTCTCTGGGGGGAAAAGCAAAGGCATGAGGATTCTGGGGAGCTGACTACGTGCTATGTCTGGGCCTGGGTGGTCTTTTTATGGGTGTTGTGTAGTCACTTGTCAAACTGCACACGGGTCTAGATATGAATGCAAGCTTTGCCCAGGGGAGTTGAAGAAGGCACATTTCACAGGGTCCCATAAGCTGGCTTTTTAATTAATTTATTTATTTATTTATTTTTGGCTGCATTGGGTCTTCATTGCTGCACGCGGGCTTTCTCTAGCTGCGGCGAGCGGGGGCTACTCTTCGTTGCGGTGCGTGGGCTTCTCATTGTGGTGGCTTCTCTTGTTGTGGAGCACGGGCTCTAGGTGCACAGGCTTCAACAGTTGCAGCACGCAGGCTCAGTAGTTGTGGCACACGGGCTTCATCGCTCCGTGGCACGTGGGTTCTTCCCGGACCAGGGCTCCAACCCGTGTCCCCTGCATTGGCAGGCGGATTCTTAACCACTGCGCCACCAGGGAAGCCCCCATAAGCTGGCTTTTAAATAGTTTATTATCACTTAGGAAAAATAAGAAGATATCTGACTTTGGAGGAAATTTAGATATCTACCACAAAGAGACAAAGAGGGTTCTAAACTTGAGTCAGAAAGTCAAGATGAAACATAAGAGGAGAAGACAGGAAGAAAAGGTAGGGACTGTTCTGACATTCAAATGCAGGCACATGCCCTGTCTCTACGGGCACCGTTACTGGACATCAGATCTCTGCACCTTGCTCTATATGCACTGCAGATTAGAAAGGCAGAGATTTTCCTAAGTAGACATCTCTCCAATGAAGACACGCAGGTGGCCGATAGGCACATGAAAAGATGCTCAACATCACTAATCATTAGAGAAACGCAAATCAAAACTACAGTGAGGTATCACCTCACACCTGTCAGAATGGCCATCATCAAAAAGTCTACAAATAACAAATGCTGGCGAGGGTGTGGAGAAAAGGGAACCCTCCTACACTGCTAGTGGGAATGTAAAATGGTGCAGGCACTATGGAGAACAGTATAGACGCTCCTTAAAAAACTACAAATAGAGTAACATATAATCCAGCAATCCCACTCCTGGGCATATATCCTGAGAAAACCATAATTTGAAAGGATACATGCACCCCAATGTTCATTGCAGCACTACTTACAATAGCCAAGACATGGAAGCAACCTAAATGTCCATCAACAGAAGAATGGATAAAGATGTGGTGTGTGTGTATATATACATATATCTCACATATATATGGTATATATATATATTCATATATATATATGAATATTACTCAGCCATAAAAAAAGAATGAAATAATGCCATTTGTAGCAACATGGATGCACCTGGAGATTATCATACTATGTGAAGTAAGTCAGAGAAAGACAAATATCATATATCACTTACATGTGGAATCTAAAAAAAATGATACAAATGAACTTATTTACAAAACAGAAATAGACTCACAGACATAGAAAACAAACTTATGGTTACCAAAGGGGAAAGGTAGGGGGGAATAAATTAGGAGTTTGGGATTAGCAGATACAAACTACTATATATAAAATAGAAAAACAGCAAGGTCCTACTGTATAGCACAGGGAACTATATTCAATATCCTGTGATAAGCCATAATGGAAAAGAATGATGAAAAAGAATATATATATATATGTATAACTGAATGTCTTTGCTGTACAGCAGAAACTAATACAACATTGTAACTCAACTATACTTCAATAAATAAAAAATAATAAAATAAAAATTTTTTTCAAAAGAAAAGCAAGGGATTTTCCAGAAATTGTGTTTTTAAAAACCCTCTGCAAGGGCTTCCCTGGTGGTGCAGTGGTTGAGAGTCCGCCTGCCGATGCGGGGGGCGCGGGTTCGTGCCCCGGTCCGGGAAGATCCCATAGGCCGCGGAGCGGCTGGGCCCGTGAGCCATGGCCACTGAGCCTGCGCGTCCGGAGCCTGCGCTCTGCAACGGGAGAGGCCACAACAGTGAGAGGCCCGCGCACCGCAAAAAAGAAAAAAAAAAAAAAAAGAAAGAAACCCTCTGCACCTCTGCAACATACAATTAACAATTTTTACAATTTACAATTCAAGGCCCTTCTTTCTATGTTTCCATGGTCTTACCGCCTATGTTTTTAAGCATAATTCTGGCAGTACTTCCATTCGTGGACATTTTGGCTCAAAAAATCAAAGTGGCTCTCAGGTTTCAAAGACCCAAGGGAAAAAGAGGTCGCTACTGAACACACCACTATTTATTGTTGGACCAATAACACTGAGCTGTCAAATTAGGCTTCGATTTGAATAGCCCTCGGCGCAGAAAGAACATGTTTTCAGTAGTGCTCTTTCTTCCAGCGCGTTTTCAGTGCTTTACCGGAGCAACTAAATCGCAGGCTAACAGCACACATTTGTAAAGCAAAAGTAGTGAAACACATGGAGCCTTTGTTCTGTCTTCGTGTCTCAGCCTGAATTGTTAATCACATGTTTGCACGTTTGCTGTTGATTTATAGCATGTTTATAGTGATTTATGTAGTATTTATATTGAAGTTTTCATTTAAAAATTGAATGTACTTCAAAGATTTTATATCATTTTCTTCAAAACATTCCTTAAAAAAGCCTGACAACAGTGAGCAAAGAAGTCTGAAAATTGATTAAGATGACAGGTCAGAAGCTACGCTGCTACACCATTTACTACAGAAAATAATTATTCCCCATCTATCTTTCCAATGTACATATCACCAGTTTACTTTTACTCAGAGCGTTACTGAGTGGTAATTTACATGCAGTAAAATTTCTCTTTTTGCAGTGTAAAGTGTGATGAATGCTGGCAACTGTATACAGTTGTATAACTACCAACACAGACTGCCCTGCCTTCAGCCCTACAGCTGCTTGCGTTTGGAGGGATTTCATGTAAATTAAGTCACACATCATGTTTTCCAAAAGCAGCTGTACAATTTTGCAGCCCCACCAGCAACATACGGGAGTTCCGGTTCCTCCACGTCTTACCTGACATGTGACGCTGTCAGTCCTCCTGATGATACAGCCATCCCAGAGGATGTGCAGCAGTATCACTGTGGTTTTAATTTTCATTCCCCTGGTGACTAGGGATGACAAGCTTCTTTTTATGTGCTGAGTGGCCATTCGTATATCTCTGTTTGTGAACTGTTTTTCAAGCCTGTGACCTTTATTATTATTAAGTTGCGTAACTTGTATAAAGTTGTATAGGCTGCAAATACTTTTTCCCAATCCATGGCTTTCCATATGTTTGCCTTAACCTTTATTCTTTAGAAGAATAAACGTTTTTAACTTCAATAAAACCCATTTTATCAATTGTTTTATTTTATGCCAGTTAACTTTTAAGACACGAGAAGTAAAACTACCTGGAATGAAATGGTATTCTCAGTCTCTGTCCGTCCCTCCCGTTTGTCCCCTTAATCCCTTTAGGCATCCCGATTGCCAAATTTGTGGACATCATTTAGCTACCCCGGTAACTTTTTCAGGATGTAGTAGCAAAGGTTACTGCAGAAGGATGAGAAAAGAAAACACAAGACATAAACTCTTCATTAAGCAAAGTAACTTTCAAAGCCAAATGCAAGAGAATCAAAACCCTAAGGATTTGAAATTGAAGGAAAAGAGAAGATGATGACAGCAGGGGCTTTGTTATTGCGAGCAACTGCTAGAAAAATATATATGGGCAGGCTTTGAGAATCCTGCTTCCCGCCAAGATGAAGTAACAAGGACCAGATCTACCCTCAACCAGAAACAACTGAAGAACTGGACAGAATACATGAAACAATGGTTTTTAAGACATTGGCCATCAGGCAATGAAGGACAATGATCCCTGAGAAACCCAACCAAAGAAGAGAAGCATATGGAGATGTTCGAGAGTGTCAGTCGTCAGGGAGATGCTAATTAAACTACAGTGAGATACCACTTCAGTCCTATGAGAATGTCCAAAATTGACAGACTGAGCATATCAAGTGTTGGCAAGGATGTTGAGGGACCTGAACACTCATACACCCGCTGGTGGGAACTTCCAACCACTTTTGAAAACCATCCGGCAGGTTTTTAGAAAGTTAAACATACACCTGTGTGACCTGGCTATTCCACTCCCATATTGACCCACGAGAAACGAGAGCATATATACGTTCAGTACAAAGTCTTACACTTGAATGTTCAGAGCAGCACTATTTGCTGCCCCAGTGGTTCTCAGCTGGAGGTGAATTTGCTTCCCAGGGGATGTTTGGCCACATCTGGAGACATTTTGGTTGTCACAACTGGGGGTGCTATTGGCGTGTCATCAGGGAGACCAAAAATTTTGCTAAATGTCCTACAATGGACAGAACAGTCCCCCACAACAAAGAATTATCCAGCTGAAAGTGTCAGTTGTACCAAGGTTAAGAAACTGTCTACAGCCCCAAAAGAGAGTAACCCGAATGTCCATCAGTAGGTGAAGGAACAAACAAATTGTGGTGCATCCATACCATGGAATACTGCCGAGCAATGAAGTGCAGCACAGTACTGACTCAGGCTGTGAATCTCAAACACACTGTGCTGCGTGAAAAAAGAGAGACACAAATAAGTAGCTACTGCACTTCAGGTAAAAATTCTAGGAAATGAAAGCTAATCTATGGTGACATAAACAAATCAACGGTTGCCAAAAATGGGGCATGGGGAAGGAGCAAAAAGGGTGAAGACGGAGGGATTACACAAGGGCTCCAGGAAACACACGATGGTAATGGATACGTTCATCTTCTGGCTTTGTGGTGATGGTTTCATGAAGGTACACATACATCAAAATTTATCAAGTTGTACACTTGAAATGTGTGCAGTTTATGGTAGGTCAATCATACCCTGATGAACATGTTAAAAGCATCTATTTGCAAGAAAGTTGAAACTAATTACAAAACAAGTAATTACACTAATTTGCCATACTGACTAATGAAAGAAGAGGATTAAATTTAATAATGAGTGAGTTCCCGGGTGGTCTAGTGGTCAGGGTTCAGCCCTTTTGTGGGCGTGGCCCGGGTTCAGTCCCTGGTGGGGGAGCTGAGATCCTGCAAGCCGCGCAGCGTGGACCAAAAAAAAAAAAAAAAAAAAAATTAATAGTGAAACCCAAATATACATTTGCCAATCACTGATTAATTTCTTGGAAGCTAGAAGGCTGTGGGCCTGAGTTATGGTCCTGGTTCTAATGTAATCGTTGTAAGTGAGAATTTATTTGTAAAATGTAAGAGTTGGATTTGGTGATTTCAATCCTTATACCTTTAAGAAGCCCTCTTCTTTCTCCTGTAGACTATCTTTACAGATTTTGGTGCTCTTTAGAGTCACTGAATCAGTCCACTGTTGCAACACTGAATTCACATCATGGCATCCAACCACCAAGACAAGGTACAACTGTGGAGGCTGCTTTTGCCAAGGCCACCTGCTCATTGTTCTGTGGCCAAGGGACTTCCTCTTCCCGGTCAGGCCCACTGAGGCCAAGGGCATTTAACGAGGACCACACGGAGATAAGCTGTGCTAAGTTCTCTTTAGACTACCTGTGGCTCTGGCAGGACACATGCTCCAGTCAAAGCTAAGACCAGGTGATCCTGGGTGGGAGACAGATTCTCACCTAGAAAAATGACTTCGGGAATTGACTGGAGGGACCTCAGGAATCTGAGTAGGGAAACTGGGGGCACAGAGGAAACCTGGGGGAAACCTAGGGTTAATTATTCCAGCATAAAGGTACCGGCTTGATGAACCAACCCACTGCGAGGGGACAGAGGGAGGAGGAGGAGAGAGCAAGCCAAAGGGAGCTAAGATGTACTTCTGGAGAAATAACGTAAGAGCACAGATGAAGAAAAGGAAGGAGGAAGAAGAGGAGGACAAGAAGGGGAGGGGGAGGCGGAGCAAGAAAAAAGAATAAACAGTTTAGAGTTTCCCCCGTGAACAAAGCCTGTGGGTCAGTGATCAAGTCCTAGAAACAGTGAAATACTAGACTCAGTGTATCTTTATATCTAAGCTATGAACTCTCTTCTGTGAGCCTCAGAAAATTCAGGAAGGAGTTGGAGGAAACCAGCCCTTGGCCAAAGTTCGGCCAGAATTTCTGAAGTTGCTTCAAGCGTCTGACATCACGTTAATGATAGAAAACGTCACACTAGTGCGTGTCACCCTCCTCCGAGAATGACCATATGGTAGGTTAACTTGTTCATCTGATAGTTACAAACTTTGGTTTTAAACTCTTCACCTGAACACTTCGGTCCACTGCTAAATAAGAAGAACAAGAATTGAAAATTGGCAGAAAGACAGATCAGATGCAGATTACCAGCAGAACAATCTGTCACTCTCAGGGAGCATAAACCAGCCCAGAAGACAGTAAACAGCAGTTTTAATCCCGCACTGCCTAGAAGACAGGAAGAGATCTACAGAGGAAAATGAGGGAAATCTCCCTGCGAGGAAGAGTCTTATATAACATGGGTACGTTTGTCCTTACTTTGAATAGGGCTTCGTTTGACTGAAAAATAAGCAGAAAGCGGCCAAGCAGCGGGTGTCTTTGCTCCCTTTCGTTGGCAGGAGAGTTTTACTTGGGTTCCAAGAATTCGTTTACTGCATCAGTTCAGTCTCCATTCGGCTGTTCACTCATTTTAATCTCTTTAAGTTGTCACCCAAATGCTTCTATTTGCACTGCCTCTTTTATTTTTATATTTGATCTTCTCAATGAGATTTATGTTCCTTGAGGAGAGCTTCACGTGCGCGTATGAAGTATATATGTGTGTGTAGGTGTGTACAAACACAAGTCACTTCTCATTGTTCGCAGGAGTTGTGCTCTATGAAGTCACTGCAAACACTGAATTACACAACACTGTAACTGCTCCTTGGGGAAATACAGCTCTCTCCCCTGTCTCTGGTCAGAACATTTTCATCAGCAGATCAATACATGACCTTGTTTTACGTGTGCTTGTTTAAAGAGCTCTATGTGATGTATATTTGCTGATTCATTAACTTGAATTCGTGGACCACAGCACCATAACACGTCTGAACGAAGCTTCTTCATAAGACACGTCACAGCCTTCTCGCACTTAGGACACAAGACAGCACTGCAGCCCGATGCTTGGGGGACATTTTAAATGGTGAAATCACCAACAAAGGTGTGAAAATGTGGCATTAAAGCGACCCGGGAAAGGACACTTGTTGACAGTGTGAGCTGGAGCGAGAAGACAGAGCATCGCTGGTTCCACCTTGGCTAGAACAGACCCATCAGGAAATGCAGATTTTCCCTGCTCTGTGCGTGTCCGTGAACGCCTGGGAAGGTGCAGCAAGTATTGACCTTGAGGTTACAAATAACATCAGCAAGTATGCAAATTCCCAAGTACAGAATCTGTGAAAATGAGGACAGACCACACGTGTGCCTTTCTCCACAGCAAGCTCCCAACAGAGCATGTGTTCACAGTAAGTGCACATACAGATGTAATTTCCTTGAAGATAGTGGCTACCTAATATAGTAGTAGTATTCTTCACAGAAAATTCCTGGCTTAGAACTTTGCCTACATTATAGGCCCTTTTGAGGTTTTTGTTCAACAAAGAAAACAAAATGGTGCAGATTTCAACATGGTACCTTCACAGCCCACACCAAGGCACATGAAAATGCCTCACATATAACGGGCACTCGATAGATGCGAAATACTCTCTTTGTTTCCTGATTCGTGTCCTTTCCTATTTTTTCTTATTTGCTTTCGTTTTAGCGGCTTAATTATCTAGTATATGAATAAAGGTGGAGGCAGGAACTTCCATTTCAAAGTATGACGCTGCTACGATCTCACTGAAGATGCATCGCTCTGAATTTGGGTGCCGTCGTCTTTAGTTTTCCTCCAAGTTCTCGAAAGGTTTCAAGCTTCAGGTGGAAATCAAGGAAACCATAAGCTTGACATAAATTGAGTGATCTTTTTTTAGGTGCCAAAAAGTAAATAGCAGTTCCCAGTGTCAAGGAACTCAGAGTTATTTACAGATTTCCGTGTGTATTGTAGAGAAGCATTAATGATCAGATTAAAGTAATACGGTAACGGTTAAGACCATAGAGTGAGCTCATCTTTCAAAATATGCTCCAAATACTATTTTTATCACCACCTCACCACCATTCTCAGAAGTAGGATGTTGCTGAAAACACAAGTCAACGAGCTTTAGCCGACTTTTGCCTTTACGGGATTTATGCTATATTATTCCACAAGGCCAACAGTTGCCTAAAAACAGTTTTGCTGTGGGATTATTCTGTTACAAGGACATTTTTTAAAACTTTTTATTTTTATTTTTATTTTTTTTTAACATCTTTATTGGAGTATAACTGTTTTACAATAGTGTGTTAGTTTCTCCTTTACAACAAAGTGAATCAGTTATACATATACATATATCTCCATATCCT
>NC_041228.1:77883838-77903335 GCF_002837175.3 Physeter macrocephalus
AGATTGCTTTTGCTATTTGGGGTCTTTTGTGTTTCCATACAAATTGTGAAATTTTTTTTTCTAGTTCTGTAAAAAATGCTAGTGGTAGTTTGATAGGGATTGCATTGAATCTGTAGATTGCTTTGGGTAGTAGAGTCATTTTCACAATGTTGATTCTTCCAATCCAAGAACATGGTATATTTCTCCACCTATTTGTATCATCTTTAATTTCTTTCATCAGTGTCTTATAGTTTTCTGCATACAAGTCTTTTGTCTCCTTAGGTAGGTTTATTCCTAGATATTTTATTCTTTTTGTTGCCGTGGTAAATGGGAGTGTTTTCTTAATTTCACTCTCAGATTTTTCATCATTAGTGTATAAGAATGCCAGAGATTTCTGTGCATTAATTTTGTATCCTGCTACTTTACCAAATTCATTGATTAGCTCTAGTGGTTTTCTGGTAGCATCCTTAGGATTCTCTATGTATAATATCATGTCATCTGCAAATAGTGACAGCTTTACTTCTTCTTTTCCTATTTGGATTCCTTTTATTTGTTTTTTTTTTTTTTCTCTGATTGCTGTGGCTAGAACTTCCAAAACTATGTTGAATAAGAGTGGTGAGAGTGGGCAACCTTGTCTTGTTCCTGATCTTAGTGGAAATGGTTTCAGTTCTTCACCATTGAGAACTTTGTTGGCTGTGGGTTTGTCATATATGGCCTTTATTATGTTGAGGAAAGTTCCCTCTATGCCTACTTTCTGCAGGGTTTTTATCATAAATGGGTGTTGAATTTTGTCAAAAGCTTTCTCTGCATCTATTGAGATGATCATATGGTTTTTCTCCTTCAGTTTGTTGCTATGGTGTATCACGTTGTTTGATTTGTGTATATTGAAGAATCCTTGCATTCCCAGAATACACCTCACTTGATCATGGTGTATGATCCTTTTAATGTGCTGTTGGATTCTGTTTGCTAGTATTTTGTTGAGGATTTTTGCATCTATGTTCATCAGTGATATTGGCCTGTAGTTTTCTTTCTTTGTGACGTCTTTGTCTGGTTTTGGTATCAGGGTGATGGTGGCCTCATAGAATGAGTTTGGGAGTGTTCCTCCCTCTGCTATCTTTTGGAAGAGTTTGAGAAGGATAGGTGTTAGCTCTTCTCTAAATGTTTGATAGAATTCGCCTGTGAAGCCGTCTGGTCCTGGGCTTTTGTTTGTTGGAAGATTTTTAATCACAGTTTCAATTTCAGTGCTTGTGATTGGTCTGTTCATATTTTCTATTTCTTCCTGGTTCAGTCTCGGCAGCTTGTGCATTTCTAAGAATTTGTCCATTTCTTCCAGGTTGTCCATTTTATTGGCATACAGTTGTTTGTAGTAATCTCTCATAATCTTTTGTATTTCTGCAGTGTCAGTTGTTACGTCTCCTTTTTCATTTCTAATTCTATTGATTTGAGTCTTCTCCCTTTTATTCTTGATGAGTCTGGCTAATGGTTTATCAATTTTATTTATCTTCTCAAAGAACCAGCTTTTAGTTTTATTGATCTTTGCTATTGTTTCCTTCATTTCTTTTTCATTTATTTCTGATCTGATCTTTATGATTTCTTTCCTTCTGCTAAATTTGGGGTTTTTTTGTTCTTCTTTCTCTAGTTGCTTTAGGTGCAAAGTTAGGTTGTTTATACGAGATGTTTCCTGTTTCTTAAGGTGGGATTGTATTGCTATAAACTTCCCTCTTAGAACTGCTTTTGCTGCATCCCATAGGTTTTGGGTCGTCGTGTCTCCATTGTCATTTGTTTCTAAGTATTTTTTGATTTCCTCTTTGATTTCTTCAGTGATCACTTCGTTATTAAGTAGTGTATTGTTTAGCCTCCATGTGTTTGTATTTTTTACAGATCTTTTCCTGTAATTGATATCTAGTCTCATAGCGTTGTGGTCAGAAAAGATACTTGATATGATTTCAATTTTCTTAAATTTGCCAAGGCTAGATTTGTGACCCAATATATGATCTATCCTGGAGAATGTTCCATGAGCACTTGAGAAAAATGTGTATTCTGTTGTTTTTGGATGGAATGTCCAAAACTTTTTATTTTATAATGGCGTACAGTTGATTAACAATGTTGTGTTAGTTTCAGGTGTGCAGCGAAGTGATTCAGTGATACATGTACATGTTATTGTACAGCACAGAGAACTCTGCTCAGTATTATGTAACAACCTAAATGGGAAAAGAATTTGACAAAGAATAGATACATGTATATGTTACAAGGACTTTTGACCCTACTGACACAGAGCACCGTTCCTGTGGAATGCAAGTGTGGCCGTAAATCTGCCCTTGGAATGGAAGTTTGTTGAATAGCGTAAGACATTTGACCGGCCACCTTCTCAGCTCTGCTCTGTCATTACGTTTTTCTTTTCCTTGGTCTCTGTGCCATCAAAATGAAGAAGTCAGAATAATTTTTGTCAGATGAATGGTTTGAAATCTATAATTCAAAGACGGTTTATCTAAAATGTTGGGCAAACTCTCTCCTAACTGCTTTGTTACAGGATAGACAAATGATGAAAGGAAAAGACATCGAGAGAAAAAAAGAGTCATAATAATTACAACAACGATAGAAACGAAGACTGTGGCCAGCAAAGGCAGCAAGTGGAGGGTATGCATCTACTTTGGGTTCTACTGAAATCCCACTAAAATGACAGAAACAGGATTTTGTTAAGACAGAAATCCACAAGAAAGGAGAAAACAGAGAGGAGGTAACGGCAGTAACCCTGGATGTGAGGAAGCAGACCAAGGCGACACAACCCTACGAAGAGGGCTACTAATCTGCTGAAGCCTCCAGAACTGCCCCACTGAAGACCTCTGGAAGTAGGCGTGAAGGGGCACCCGCATAAAGAGGACTGATTTGAAAGCCTATATGAGCAACCATGGGATCACCAGTTGCTTCCCCACCAGAGCAAAAACTGGAGGTTTATTCTCTGAGCAGAACGAAAACCAAGCACGAGGTGAGTCCGCAAGCCTGAGACCAGGGCACTGGTTGCTGAGGCCCTGGTCCTCTCCCCACGCGGCGCCCTCCTGCTAGCGGGCAGGCTCCTCCTTCCAGGCAGAGGACGGGAGGTGCGCTCCGGAGAGCAGGACCTGCCCTGGAGGGAACCCCCCAAAGCTACACGTGAAAGGCTGCACAGTGCAGCACAACCGCCCAGACCCGTCGTCTGACGGCAGACTTTCAGCATCAGAGCGTCCGATCCACCGTTTTTTCCAATCTAGTTTTTGGTCTTCCCCCGTAGGAGCATGCAACCAGGTTACCAAATATCTGAGGAAACGGTTTATCATCAAAGAATGAGAGAGAGAGAGAGAAAGTGAGAGAGGGAGGAAGGGACTTCGAGGGACTAAGAAGGAGTGAGAGAAGGAGAGCAAAACAAACAGAAAAAAGTTACTTGGAAGAAACAAGACCCTATGCAGGGGGAAGAAATTTCCCCCCAAACTAATATTAACTAAGAGAAGATATTGCAACCATGGAACATGAACAGGTAGCATTTTTAAGAGAGGAACATATACGGGAAAAGACGGGGGACAAAGAAAAGAGCCAGTACACTTCCAGAAAGAAAGAATCAATAAAGCAACAGACCCCCCCACAAAGGACTGTGATTAGAATGGCTTCAGACATCCCAACAGCAGTGCTGGAATTAGAAGGAGAATTCTATACACAGCCGACTTATCAATCAAGCCTGAGGCCAGAATACAGACATGTTTAAACATGCAAAATTTTATGGGCGGTGTATTTTTCTCTCAGAAATCTATTTCAAAAGCTTATGAATGAGTAAACCAAGGAAGAGAGAAACAGGGGTTTTAGGAACCAGAAATCCAGCGCAGAAGAGAGGGGAGGAGACTCCTCAGTCCGGATTGGAGCGGATCCAGAGGGCTCTCCCAGGAAGGTTAGATTCATAGTTTACTTGATGTGCCCGAACTTCTTGAGGTGACACTGATGCAGGTGCCAAAGCATCTGGGGGTGAAATACTGGTCAGTACCGAAAAAACCAAGCAGAAAAGGAAACACACACACACACACACACACACACACACAGAGCGAGAAACAATGGGAAACTGGGTGAGAGGTATACATGAACATCTTGTATTCTCTGCAACTTTTCTGAAAATCTAAAACTATTCTAAAATATGAAAAATTATTTAGAAAATAATGTTAGACGCAGAAAAAAGTTAACAGCACTAAAAGTGTATGTGTATACATATATCCAGTGGGGAGATGAGGGCCCATAAAGCAGGGAGGGACACCTGGAGAATGAAAGCCTTGCCCACAGAGAGCCCCGAGCTTGGCTGGCGCCACCTCTGCCCGGGTTGACCCAGCGCACAGAACGTGCCCAAAAGGCTGCCTGGGAAAGCTCTCTGCCTCGCTGCCTTGGGTAGATTGGATCCCCTTTTCTGATCCCAGCCAACCACAGAATTCCCAATCCTTTCCTGCTTTCCAGAGCCCAACTCCGAGTGTTACAACTGTTTGCTTTTCGAGGTTGGAGCATCGGGGTCTGCAGAGAGGGCTGGTCGACACCCTTCACTTTACCCTGAGGGAGGGGGATCCCAGACAGGTCCTGTCACTTGCCCAGGATCCGCTGACAGCAGACCCGCCAGCAGCCTCCCAGCTAGGAGCACATCCAATGTCATCCTGTAAACATGAGCCAACCGCCAACACACATGGCTTCATTTAATCCACACGTTCTCTTTTTCTCCTTAGTAAAAGAAAATCGATGCAAAGCACTTCAAAAGCACATAAACTGAACATCTCTGATAATCCCATGCCACCCACCCACCCCCACCTCATCCCTACCAGGAGCCACTTCCTGAGCTACCCTGCATTCCTACCTCTGCTAAACAAAGGAGGAAGCGAGTCCCAAAGAGGCTGTGCAGGGGGCGAGCCGAACAGCCGCAGGGCCGGCGTGGTACCCGGGCTGCTGTGAGACCGCTGCAGGGCACACTCTTAATGGGGAAGGTATTCTGGCTGTAGGGTGGCCATCAGCGCTGGTGGTCTGTGAAACGCAGATCAAGACCACGTGAGATACTACCTCACACCTGGCGGAACAGCCATCATCAAAAAGAACACAAATAAATGTCGGTGAGCATGTGGAGAAAAGGGAACCCATACACGTTTACACTGGTGGGAATGTAAATTGCTGCAGCCCCTATGGAAAACAGTACGGAGGTTTCTTAAAAAACTAAAAATAGGGGCTTCCCTGGTGGCGCAGTGGTTGAGAGTCCGCCTGCCTATGCAGGCGCAACGGGAGAGGCCACAGCAATGAGAGGCCCGCGTACCGCAAAAAAAAAACTAAAAAAAAAAAAAACTAAAAATAGAGCTACCATATGACCCAGCAATCCCACTCCTGGGTATATACCCGAAAAAATCAAAAACACTAATTCAGAAGATACATGCACCCTGATCCTGATGTTCAAAGCAGTGCTATTTACAATAGCCAAGAAATGGAAGCAACCTAAATGTCCACCAACAGATGAATGGATAAAGAAGATGTAGTATACACACACACACACACACACACAAGCCAAAACCCATAAAAAAGAAGGAAATTTTGCCATTTGCAGCAACATGGATGGACCTAGAGATGATCATACTAAGTGAAATAAGTCAGACAGAGAAAGACAAATACTGTATGATGTCACCTATATGTGGAATCTAAAAAATATGACAAACTAGTGAATAAAACAAAGAAGAAGCAGACTCACAGATACAGACAACAAACTAGTGGTTACCAGTGGGGAGAAGGAAGGGGCAATAGAGGGGCAATAGAGGGGTAGGGGGAAAGAGGGGTTATTATGGGATTATACCAAATCATGTGTGTGAAACTTCTGAAAATTGTAAAGCACTGTAGAATTTAAAGAATCTTTCAATCAATTAAAAAAAAAACTGGTGACCTATGTAAGACATTAATTATGATGATTTTGAAAACGTTTTACACCCAACTTCGTTTATTTTTTCAGAGACTTTAACACAGAAAGGCCCATCATGGGACAGCTTTGGGTGAGTTTAAATAGAGCGAGATGCAAACATCTTAAGGTCATATCATTATTTGGATTTTTTTCCCCTGTTAACCTTATCACCATTCTAAGGTTTTAATGCTGCTTCCAGAGGGTAGAAGGAAAACGTAAAAAAAAAAAAAAAATTGTTCTGTCATTTATATGAGCTCATCAGCATTTATTAATATTCTAGAGGGCTGCTTGGCCCTCACCCCCATCAGATCTTCTTTCTTACTGTATACCCTCTGTTACTTCACAAAGAGTAAGGAATGCACAGAGAAAATCGGTCTCGCTTATAAGGCTTTTACTTTGAAGGGAAAGAGTTCAGATAAATTCAGCTCTGTTTGCAAAGAAAAACTTCAAAGGCTTTAGGAAGCCTCCTCCCCTTAATTCAGTTTGTTGGGCTGGTTCCCCTATTTGAAAGGTAAGAAGATGAAAGAAAGTTAATCCTCCATAAATTCTCCTCCTGTTTTGCCCAGAGTTTCAATACAATTCCTTTTCGCTTAGTAATTTTCGCAGTGTAAGATAGGCAAGGGCCTGGAACTGGCAAAGCTGCAAATTGCCATTGTTCCAAGTGGTCTCCACACACCTTAATCTCGGGATCCCCATCAGGTCTCCCACAGAGGCTCCTCTCCATCCCAGAGCATCTCATTCTGGGGTTATTCTGACTTTTCATGAAAGCATCCCAGAAGGTGCTGTGGAGCTGTAAAAATCGACACAGATCTCTCTTCTCTGGGAAATCATTTCAAAGCAGAAACTAAATTTTTCTTTATTAAAATTGCTACCACTTAGGTAAGCTCCACCTCATCAATACTTAGGGTTAAGAATTTCACCTGCAAAAACAAAGAGAACCCTCCTGTGTCTTATTTCCAGTTTAAGACCAGCTTCCCAAATCCTAAACAGTTGATCTTTGCTTATTTCAAATTCGATGAAAAATCTCTCAAGTTGAGGCGTCCTTGAGTATTGCAAAAGGATGCTCTTCCGGGTCTAAAGAACCCCAAAGGCTGTTTATTTTAAGGCATGTGGTCAACCATGTCCTCAGTGGTTGGCCTACGGCAGAATCAGAAATTTCTAAGAGTTAAATAACATTTCTGTTGCTGGATGAAAATGCAATTGAACCCCAAATTTCCTCCTAAGCAACAAATCCTCCCCAACATTGGGAAGAGAGGAGTAGGAAGTTATTGCTTATTACACACGAGCTTTGTTTGGGATGAGGAAGAAAAGTTCTGAAAACGGACAGCGGTAGTGGTTGTGTAACATTAGGAATGTATTTAATGTCCCTGACTTGTACACTGAAAATGGTTTAAGTGGTCAGTTTTATGTTACGTATGTTTTACCACAATTTTTGAAATGTAATAAACAAATAAGCAAGAGCGTCATATTAAAAACGTTAAATAATTCAGGGCTGGGAAGAAGCACAAAAATAAAACATGTTTCTGATGGGTAAACTGTCACTAACAGATATTGAAAATCTAATAACAAAATTTTTGACAGAGAAATTCCACTCTTATCAAGTTATCCTAAGGATATATTTTAAAATGTACACAAAGTCTGTATTGAGAAGAGCACTTATAATAGCATTGTTCGTAATAACAATCTTTAAGAAAATGTTGGGGGGACCTAAATGTCCAACCATATTAGTTTAATAAATTCTGGTTAATTTAGTAAATAAATTACCCTTAGCTCGCGGCCGCGCCTCCCTAGTATCTCTGTTTACTCTCTCCCTCTGACGTTGCATTCAGCCTGGGCATTCCTCCGCTTCCTTCTAAGTCTGTCCTTCAATTATCATTGGTTCACTCAACAATTACTTATTGACACTTCCTGTGTCAGGACCACAGGAGGTGCTGGGGATAAAGCTTTCAACAAGTCAGACAAAGTCCCTTTTCTCATGAAGTTCATAAATGTTGGGGAGAATACAAAGAAGAAAATCAGCAGTTACAACATCACGTGGCAAGTGCTAGGACATGGGATGCTCTGGGTCAGAGTATGTCAGTCAGGCTCCTAAACCAGATCAGTGTGCATCTGGGAGGACTTCCTGGAAAAAGTCACGTCATCATAAGAATGAGCAGAAACTAAGGAGGGGAAGAACGTGAGGGGGAAAGAAAAACAGTCCAGGAAGGCAGAGATAACAGCCTGTATAAGGACCAGAGGTTAAAGAGAGCAGAGTATATTCAAGAATGTATTGATATTTCAGCATAGCACGAGCATAGAGATGCCAGGAAAAGACCGAGAAAGATCCACCCGTGACCATGTAGCCTCAAACCACACTCAGCCTCAAGACCAAGGGCCAGGGGACTCACTCATTGGGTGTCTCCATAGGAACAGGCTACAAGCACCCCAAGGTCACGTGCCGCACCTTACTCACCATCTGCCTCCCTCCCTCCAAGCCTGGTTCTGCCATGTGGGTTCTCGGTCACAGTGAACGATGCCACCAGAACGCCTGAAGCCACACGTGCTCCTCCGTCTCTCTCCCTCCCGGTGCCCCTGGGGTGGGCGCCCCCCGGGAGAGGCAAAGGCAGGACGGGGCAGAGGTGCACGTCTGCTGTGGTGTAGACCCAGAAACAGCCTTGAGGAGCCCCCGGGCAACGGCCCCTGTGGCCACCTCGGTCCGTCCCTGGATGTGAGGGTCACAGCCTGCCAGGAAGGGCCTCGGGAAGGGGGTGAGGAGTGGCTGACGGCCCTGCCCGCCGGGGAACAAGTCCTTTCTTAAGCGGATGTGCCCACATCCCTCCATGTCCAGTACAACACGGTGAAAGTCCTTTCCATCTGCTTCCTAAGTATTTCTTGACTCAGTCTGCTGTCTCCTCTTTCCAGACTCTCCAGAGGCCTCTGGTGTCATCGTCACACGCTGGCGAGCCCCTCGCAATAATCCTCCCAAACCCCAAATCCGACCGTCATTCTCCTACTCAAACCCTGTCATAGCTTCTCAACGCACTTAGGATAAAATCTGAGCTCCGGGCCACACTTTACGGTGCTTGTATCAACTCTGACCTTGACCCGGCACGGGGGTTACCCACCTCCCCAGCTCGAGACACTGGCTGTACCCACACCCTTTTCCACCTGGTTTCCTGTGATCGCTCTGTCTGGAACATCCTCCCTGGCCCTTGATCTGGTTAATTCTGACTTACCTTTCAAGGCTCAGCTTAAATATCCCTCCTTCCAAAAAGCCATGGTTCTATCACAGGCCTGTTCTACATCACTGCGGGGAGTATTTGTTACCTGTTTCTTGATCTCTCACTAAACTATAAGCTTTGTCATGGCAGGGACTCTGTCAATCATCTTTTTTCCCCAGTTTTATTGGGAAGTAATTGACATCCAACTCTGTATAAATTCAAGGCGTCCAGCATGACGGTTTGCTTTACATACACTGTGAAATGATTGCTACAATAGTTCCGCTAACACCCATCATCTCATATAGATACAAGTAAAAGAAAAGAAAGAAGAAAAAATTCTCCTTGTGATGAGAATGCTTCAGATCTACTCTCTTAACCACTTTCCTCTGCACCATGCAGTGGTGTTACCATGGTCACCAAGCTGGATGGTATGTCCCAGTCCTTGTTTATCTTACAGCTGGAAGTTCATTACTTCTGCTAATGTTGACAGACCAGCCCAGAAGCCAGGCAGCACCTAAGACCATTGTGGCAACACACGGCTGACCTGGGCAGGGCTGCAGTGCACAGTGAGAGAAGCAAGGTCCCGCGTCACGTTAAGGCAGCATCCCATTTGTAGAGGAAAACGTTCTCAGAGCAAAGTTCTCCAAGGACAAACACCAACATGAGAACTGAAACTGTCTCAGGTCCACAGTCAAGCCACTTACTAAAGGGGTGGGGTCATGTCTTTTTTGTTTTTGTTTATCTGTGTTTTCTAAAATTTGGGAGGCATGAGATTTTTTTTTCTTTGATAATAATAAAGAAAAACAAAGATGACTTTTATAGAATTTAGGAGAAATTCAAGATGTTGAATGGCAAAAATCTATGATTTCAGAATGCCTAAGCTTCGCCAAGAAAAGACGTCTGAGTTAATGTGTTAAACCTATAAAGATAATGGAATCTACTCAACTCCTGACTCTTGAGTTCGAGGCTTGGAATTCTCAAGTTCACTGTTACATTCTGTTTCTATTAAAGAGGAAAATATTGCTGTTTCCCTAGAAACAGGCTTTGTTTTCCAATGATGGTGTTATCTTCACTAAATTTTTCCTCTTTTCATTAAATCTGTGTATTTTGGAAGAATGTTTTAAATGCTATCAGCAGACACTTCACCTTCTGGTTATTTTTCTTGCACTGACTGACCGAGTGTCACGACGGTCCCCACCACGGGGAGTCGGGATGAGCGCCCGTCCTCCGCACCGCGTGAGGCTGCTGTGGGCCATTCTGCTGTGAACCAGGACGAGTCGGTCATATATCTAGTCTACATTTGCGCTCGTTCGATGCCAGCATCTTAATTTCAAGAACAGCATGATTTTATCAGTTTTGCGTGAAAACCACTTCACAGCACACAGATGATCTTTGCGCTTTTTCTAGATCCTCTCAGAAATCTCAGCTTCCTGGTTTCTCACCTGCCCCCAGCCCCCCACGGAAAGATGGAAAACAGCAGGTTTTTAGGCAGCGACTACTTGGAGGAAGTGAGGGCCCCCCCCCGCAGACCTGGAGCTCGACTGGGAAGGTTAACCAAATACCCGCCAGCACCACTAACACATTAACCCTCCAGCCAGTTTACTTTGGCACCTAGGCGAGAATGGTATTTGCAAAACTGGAACAGAAACCCAGCTAGGTTTTAGAAGGGGGGAAGGGAAGGGGCCATGGGCAACCAGCTACGGGAGGGGGTCTCTGAAAGATGACCGGCCTCTGAGAGCAGCAAAGTGGGGGGCTCAGAAAGGGAGCAGCGAAGCCGGGTGGAAATTTTCCTGTGTAGTTTTCCCAGGCTTCTTGTAGAGGCTGCTTCCATCTGGGCCTCGGAAGGGCTCTCTGAGCCCTGCTGGGTCTTTTGCTAGGAGAGGAGAGACAGGAACTGGACACCAAGGTGAGCAGGTCCCTGGACCACAGTCCTCCTAACAGCCGGGGTGGGGCTACCCTCGCCTTATAAAGGGAAGCGGAGAGTCAGAGAGGTTGGCAATGTGTCAGGGCCCCAAGCAGAGCCCAGACCAGGCCCTTCCACCCCTGCTGTGCCCGGCACCCCAGGATCCTCTGGCCTCACCTTCTCTGCAACCCGTCCATCCCCCCTCGACGCATCCGATCCCAGGCTTTCAGCACTACCTGGTGCGAAGCTCCACCGTGGCTGCTGTCTCTAGCTGGGCCCCGCACCCCGCGAAGATGTTCACTGTCCTCTCTAATGTCAACCCCCCCTGCCCGGTCCCTTTCTCCCTTCTTCTAGTTCACAGGTCACGAATCTCCCAAACGTGCAGGGGTGCACAGAGCAGTGAGAAAAGCACTCACTTAAGGTTTCGCGCAATCAACTCAGAATCCTCTCTTTATCTGCCTCCCCACCTCGGATCCAAAGAAGGAGTCCTCCTGGTTCTACCTTCCGAAGGTCCCCAGAGCCTGACGGCTTCCGCCTCCACTCCCGGCCCTGGACCAGCCCGCTGTGCCCTCCTGCCCCACCCCCGCCCCGCGCTCTGTCCCCGGAGCAGCAGCTCCCATCCCTCCCACGTGGAAGCCACATCCGTCCAGGGGCTCCAGAAACTGCCCCCCACGCACCTTGGGGACCCCCAGTTTCTCACCCCCTGTCGCCCTCAAACGCACAGGGGCGTTGGGGGCTCTGCGTGCAGATGTCCCCTCACTTCCCTGGGTCTCCCCACCTGCTTTTTTTTTTTTTTTTTTTTTTTTTTGTGGTACGCGGGCCTCCCTCTGCTGCGGCCTCTCCCGTTGCGGAGCACAGGCTCCGGACGCGCAGGCTCAGCGGCCACGGCTCACGGGCCCAGCCGCTCCGCGGCACGTGGGATCCTCCCGGACCGGGGCGCGAACCCGGTTCCCCTGCATCGGCAGGCGGACGCGCAACCACTGCGCCACCAGGGAAGCCCTCCCCACCTGCTTTAACGCTGCATCACCCCTCGCCCCTCACACACACTCGCCGCCCCCCCCTTTCCGGCTTGCTTTGCCTACACAGCGTGGGGCGGGGGGGACGCCAGCTGCTCCACTACTCGTTTACCCTCCTCCACAGGCTCGAGGATGAGCCTCCAGGGAGGGTTCCCCTCCCACGCGAGAAAGGAAGGCTCACAAGACAGGGACGGTTTACTGGCTTACTCTCCTCGTTCACTGCTGCCCTGGAAGAGGCTCCAGAGCCCTCCGTACCCCGGTTCCGCATCCCCGCCCCCAGGTTCAACCAACCGATAGCGGGTATGTACTGAAAACGATCTGCATGTAAGTGGAGCTGCGAAGTTCAAACCCGTGTCGTTCTAGGGTCCACTGGATTGAAATGGAGTTTGCCTTTGTCAGTCTCCCAGAAAGTTGGGTCGTTTCTACAGAATGTGCCTGGGGCCTGGCGTGTTTTCACGTGGTAACGTGTGAAGGGCTTTGCGCTTCCTTCTTTAGGACTTGGGAACCCGACCTGGCTCGGGAGGAGGCAGCCTGAAAAGAATATGAAAAAGAACTTGTATATGTGTAACTGAGTCACTTTGCGTTGTGGCAGACATTAACACAACAGTGCAAATCAACTCTACTTCAATAAAATAATTTTTTAAATTTTTAAATAAAAATAAAAACATTAATACAGTCACAGAAAGTGATTACACACTAAGCTGCAGCAGGCTTAGGCAAGAATTATGCTTAATAGCAATTCTGCTTGTTATTGATATCTCTCAGCTCCAAGCCCCCTCCCCCAATCCTCTGCTCTGTAATTCTTCCTTTAATTGTGGTAAAATACACATAACATTTACCATCTGAACCATTTTTAGGTGTACAGTTCTGCAGTGTTATGTCCATTCACATTGCTGTATCACCATCCCCACCAATCATCTCCAGAATTTTTCCATCTTCCCAGACTGGATCTCTGTCCCATTAAGCAGTAACTGCCATCTCCCTCACCCCATTCCCTGGAAACCACTACCCCCCTTCCTGTCTCTATGAATTTGACTCTTCTAGGGGCCTCACATAAGTGGAATCACCTTATCTGAGGTATTTCTCTTCCTATGACTGGCTTATTTCACTTACTTAAAGTCCTCAAGTGTCATCCATGTTGGATCCTGTGTCAGAACTTCCTTCCTTTGTAAGGTTTAATAATACCGCATTGTATGTACAGAGAACATTTGCTTATCCCTTCATCCGTTGACGGACACTTGGGTTGCTTCCACCTCTCGGCTATTGTGAATAACATCACCATGAACATGGATGTACAAGAATCTATTCGAATCCCTGCTGTCAATTCTCTTGGGAATATACCCAGAAGTAGAATTACTGGCTCATATGGTGAGTCTATGTTCAATCTGTTTTGAGGAACCGCCATACTGCTGTGTGATTCTGAGGCTGGCTGGGACTCTGAAAATCACATCCCCATCTCCCGCAGCAGCTGGCTCTTCATTACTTTCGAACCAAAGAAAGCCAGTTCTGCCCTTCCCCCGGCCTCTGACCTTAACAAATCTCTACCCTTGGGGCCCCAGTTTTCTCATCTCTAAAAGTACGAGCTGAAGATTTTTTAAATTCCTTCGGGCTACAAAAGGCTACCATCTTACGTAAACAGAAGACCACAAAGCTATACAGAAGAGTGTAAAAATCATATTCGCCGCAGAACTGAATTGGACTTCAGGGGCTCCTGTTCTGAAAGCTTTGCTACTTCTGCCGCAATTCAGACGCCCAGCTTCCCATTCTGACCGAGTACCTTGAACCAGCCCTAGCTTCCCACCGTAGACAACGATTAAACGGTACTTGATATATAAACCAAATGTTTTCCAGCACCGGACAACAGGGAGCAGAGGGTGGTAATCCCAGAGAAAAGGGGAACACCCGAAATGAGCCCCAGTTTGCCCTGGCTTTCAGCCCAGGGTCACATCAGACTCCCAAACACACAGCCGTGGCATCTACAACTTGCAGGAGAAGATGGAGGCGTTTGGGGCAGGGAAGGAGCTGGAATTTGTGGGGACAGGCACTAGGGAGAAGGGGGTGGCAGAAGCCTGCGTGGGCGCTGCCCTGGTCCTGGGTCGAAGGCTGGACTGCACAGCACAGAGCAGGTTCTCAGAGGTCCTGCAGAGGAGAGCTCCACGGGGGTCCCCATGTCACTCAGGGCTGGCGGATGCTGGATTCTGAGTAAAGAACGTGCCCCAGAATAAGGGCCAGACCCTAGGGCAAAGGGCAAACAGAAACAGACCCACCTGGTGGGATCAAGAGGCCCCACTAGTAACTGCTTGCTAGAATAAAACTCAATAACATTTAGTTTGTGTGTTTTTATTGAAGTATAGTTGATTTACAATGTTGTGTTAGCTGCAGATGTGCAGCAAAGTGAGTCAGGTTCTTTTCCATTACAGGTTATTACAAGATATTGACTATAGTTCCCTGTGCTACATAGTAGGTCCTTGTTGTCTATCTATTTCATATATAGCGGTTTGTATCTGCTAATTCCAAACTCCTAGTTTATCCCCCCCTTTCGCCTTTGGTAACCGTAAGATTTTTTTCTGTCTGTGAGTCTGTTCCTGTTGTGCAAATAAGTTCATTTGTGCCATTTTTTTTAGATTCCACATATACGCGATATCATGATATTTGTCTTTCTCTGTCTGACTTACTTCACTTAGTATGATAATCTCTGGGTCCATCCATGTTGCTACAAATGGCCTTATTCCATTCTTTTTTATGGCTGAGTAATATTCCACTGTGTATAGGTACCACATCTTCTTTATCCATTCACCTGACTGTTGTTGGACGTGTAGGTTGCTTCCGTGTCTTGGCTGTTGTAAATTAAAACTCAATCATCTTTAAAGAAAGGTGACATCATCTAAAAGCTGTGAACATACATCCTCCTTAATGCTCAGCATACAATGAAAAAGTACTGGATGTGCAAAGAATTATGAAAACGTGACCTATAATCTAGAAGTTACATCTTTTCCTCGTGTATATCCATTCCAGTAGAAAGACCGAAGAGATGTCTGAGACAGCAAATAGCCAGGATGCCTCGTGATCTAGAAAGAACTTGCAGTAACCTACTAAGTACTAATCTTACACCGTAAATGCTATACTTTTTACCCATTAATTATAGCCATTATGAATTTTTAACAAGATACTAAAAGGTTCTAACCCTACAATCATTTATGAACTTGAAACCTACTGTAGCTTACTTAGGGAGGAGTTACTTTAACATCAATGTGAGTCTTTAATGTCTTATACTTTGTTTCTCCCTATAGAGAAATTATTTGCCAAGAATTCTAAATAAAAGGCATAATCCTAAAACTTAGCTTAGGAACCTGACAAGTTTACATCTTTTTGTGTTAAATAGGTTCTGGTGTCTGGATGGTTGTATGTCTTGCAGAGGACACCTCAGGATGGGGTGAAAGAAGCATGAAACCAAAGCTCTGAACTTGGGAGGAGAAGGTTCCAGGATGGATAATGCCATGTGGGCAAACACAGTGATGCCGTCAGAGCTGAGCCCTCGCTGCTTGCTGTACAGTAGGCCATCTAACTGTGCCACCCAGCTCCCTTCCCATCCAGGAGAGCACCCTTCCCAGGGCCACTGTCTCATCCCTCACCCCACCCCCTGGAAAGCGACACTACCCTCCATTCTCCAAAATGAAAAGGAGAACCTGCTAAAGTGATGGTATGAAGGATAGTTTACTTCACTGTCAGCACCACAGGCTCTTCTTCCCATAGGAATCATCTATTATCTACCACTGTATAAACACTCTCAATTTCACAATCAACTTTTTGCAGCAGAGAAGGAGACTCATTAAAATTGAGAGAAGGATCATGATTTTAGCAAGAAGTAAGAGGAAGTAAATAGATCGTTAATAAACGAAATGGAAATTAATTCATACATATGAAGAAAATTTCTCTTATGACTTAAATGGCTTTTCTGGACTTAGAGAGGGAAAAGTATAGAAAAATGGGATACTCTATCAAGATCAAAAGCCAGTGAGAATTTAAACTCATTTCACAAAGCCAGTATTACCCTGACACCAAAGCCAGACAGATACCACAAGAAAACTGAAGGCCAACATCCCCAATGAACATAGATGCAAAAATCTTCAATAAAATACAAGCAAACCAAATTCAGCAGCACAGTGAAAGGATCATATACCATGGCCAAGTGAGATTTTCCCTGGGATGTGAGGATGGTGCAACATATACAAATCAATGTGATACATCACATTAACAGAACGAAGGGGAAAAAATACATGATCATGTCAATTAGACACAGAAAAAGCATTTGACAAAATGCAACATCAGGTCTTGATAAAAAAAAAAAATGTCAACAAAATAGGCATAGAAGGAACTTACCTCAGCACAATAAAGGCCATGTATGAAAAGCCCACAACTAACATTATAATCAATGAAGGTTTTCCCGCTAAGATCTGGTACAAGGCAAGGATGACCTCTCTCAATACTTCTACTCATCATAGTACTGGAAGTACTCGTCAGAGCAGTTAGACAAGAAAAAGAAATAAAAAGCATGCAAATTGGAAAGGAAGAAGTGAAATTACCTGTTTACAGATGACATGATCATATATGCAGAAAATCCTAAAGATGCAACAAAGTAGCTCTTAGAACTAATAAATGAAGAAGAAAACATAAGGCAAAAGCTTCTTGACGTTCATCTGGGCAATGATTTTTTTGGTTATGACACCAAAAGCACAGGCAACAAAAGCAAAAATAGACACGTGGGATTGCATCAAACTAAAAAGCTTCTGCGCAGCAAAGGAAGTAATCGAGAGTGAAAAGGCAACCTATATGATGGGAGAAAATATTTGAAAACCATGTATCTGACAAGCAGTTACTATCCTATATATATATAGGAACTCATATAACTCAGTAGCAAAAAAACAAATAACCTGATTTTAAAATGGACAAAGGACCTGAATAGACATCTCTCAAAATAAGGCTTACTAATGGCCAACAGGTAAGTGAAAAGGTTCAACATCACAAATCATCAAGAAAATGCAAATCAAAACCACAATATCACCTCACACCAAGGTCAAGAAGACAAAAGGTAACAGTGTCGACCAGGATGTGGAGAAAAGGAAACCCTGTTGCACTCTTGGTGGGATGTAAATTGGTACAGCCATTATGGAAAACAGTATGAGGGTTTCTCCAAACATTAAAAGTAGAGCTGCCATATGATCCAGCAATCCTACTTCTGGGATTCATATCCAGAGGAAGTGAAATCAATATCTCAAAAGGATAGCTGTTCTCCCAATGAACATGGAGTACAGCATTATCCACACTGACCAAGATATGGAAACAATCTAAATGTCCGTCAGCAGATGAATGGATAAAGAAAATGTGACAGATACTACATATGTAGTATCTCCCAGGCAAAGAAGCATATATATACACGGTATATGTATACACACACACACACAATGGGATATTATTCAGCATTAAAAAGGAAAGCAGTCCTGCCATTAGCGACAACATGGATGAACCTGGAGGACCTTATGCTAAAGTGGCATAAGTCAGGCACAGAAAGACAAATATTGCACGATATCACTTATATGTGGGATCTAAAATAGTCACTCACAGAAGCAGAGAGTAGAATGAGGTTGCAGGGACAGAGGCGCAGGGAAGTGGGAGATGTTGGTCAAGGGGTTCAAAGTTTCAGTTATGCAGGATGGATGAGTTCTGGAGATCTAATGTGCAGCAAGGTGACTATCATTAGCAATACTGCATTGTATACTTGAAATTTGCTCCGAGTTAAGGGTTCTCACTACACCCACCAAGGATAACCTTGTGAGGAACTGGGTGTGTGAATTAGCTTGACTGTGGTGATGCTCTCACGATGCGTACACATACGAAAACATCAACTGCACATCTTAAACATACGCAACTTTTATTTGCCAATTACACCCGCCTAAAGTTGGGGTAGGGGATGAAAGAGGACCTAGCCTGACTGAACCATTACCGCGTGCCTGGCCCCTTACACACGCCAGCTCGTTGCATCCTCACCACCAGCCATGCCCGGGTCTTGTCACCCACTGTTACATATGAGGAACCTCGTCTCGGAGAAGTAAGGTGACTAGCTCAGGGTGTCACAGAAACTCAGCGATTAAAAAAAATTTTAATGAAGTTAAATATTAATAAGTTCACTTAAATATCTGACCGCTATAAAGCGTTATAGAATAAACTATGTGTTGATACAAAACCGGAATGAAACCAAAAACCAATGAGAGGTCAATGGGAAGCAGAAACCAAGTATGAAATGCTTTTTCTTAAAAGAGAAAAACAAGAAATGTATGCAATTTTATCTGTCAGTTATACCTCAATAAAAAAAATTTTTTAAGAGGAAAACAAGGACGGAAAGCAGGGACTCAAAGAGATATTTGCACATTCATGTACATAGCAGCATCATTCACAACAGCTAAGGCGTGGAAGAAACACAGCACCCACTGATAGATGATGGACAAACAAAATGTGGTCCATCCATACCACGGAATATTATTCAGCCTTTAAAAGGAGGAGAACATGAATCCTACAACATGGATGAACCTTGAGTTAATGCCACGTGAAATAAGCCAGTCACAAAAGGACAAATACTGTATGATTTCATTAATGTGAGGTCCCTAGAGTATAAAGTTCATAGAGACAGAAAGTAGATGGCGGGTGCCAGGGGCTGAGGAGGGGGAAACGGGGAGTTAAAGTTTAATGGGGACAGAGTTCCAGTTTGGGAAGATGCAAAAGCTCTGGAGAGGATGGTGGTGATGCTTGCACAACAATGTGAATGTACTTAATGCCCCTGAACTGTACACCTAAAAATGGTTAAGATGGTAAATTCTGTGTGTATTTTAACCACAATCACAAAAATAACACAAAAAGAAGAAAACAATGATAAATGCACCATTTACTAAGTTAAAAAGTCAAATTCACTTCCAACTTCTGCAGAAAAATTAGAAAGCAATTTCATCTTCCACTTTGAGGGAGCTTATACGTACTAAATACTCCCAAATAATTTAAATAGAGAAACAATCATTAAATAATCTCAATATGGCTAATATTTACTATGATCAATTGGGACCAACACTTCGAAAATACCCTGTAATTTAATGTAACATGACCAGGAAAAAGGAACGGAGAATTAAAACAGAAGAAAGAATGATCTAATTGGTATATCTAGAAAAACACAGCACTTGTAAAATTGTCAAGTATACACTCTTCACAAGATCATACTTATAAACTCAAGTTGTATGAACCAAAAACCATTCTCACTCAACATCGGAAAATAATCCAACAGAGATTCAACATTAGTTTATCTGATTTTTTTTTTTTTTCTTTTTTTTTGCGGTACGCGGGCCTCTCACTGCTGTGGCCTCTCCCGTTGCGGAGCACAGGCTCCGGACGCGCAGGCTCAGCGGCCATGGCTCACGGGCCCAG
>NC_041228.1:77903458-77906847 GCF_002837175.3 Physeter macrocephalus
CCTCTCCCGTTGCGGAGCACAGGCTCCGGACGCGCAGGCTCAGCGGCCACGGCTCACGGGCCCAGCCGCTCCGCGGCACGCGGGATCCTCCTCGACCGGGGCACGAACCCGCGTCCCCTGCATCGGCAGGCGGGCTCTCAACCACCGCGCCACCAGGGAAGGGAAGCCCTCTGACGTTTTGATTATCTGTTGTGCATCACAAAACACCCCGAAACTTAGTAGCTTAAAACTGTCACCATTTACTTGCTCTTGATTCTGCAGCCTGGGCTGGGCAGGTGGTTCTTCCGCTGTCTTTCCTGTGGTCCTGCATGTGGATACATGTGCGCAGCAGGTTAGCGAGGGTCTGCGCTCAGCTGGGACGTGGGACAGCTGCACTTCTCCTTCGACACAGTTTCAGGCCCTCTCCCTCTTCATGTCCCTCTCTGCAGGGTCTAGCTGGTAGCCAGACTGCTGACCTCCTGGACCTCCGAGGACAGAAAGACAGAAACTGTCCCTCCTTGTTCACGCCTGGGCTCGCCGCCCCAGAACACGACTTCCACGGCTGTCCATCGGTCCAAGCAGTCGCAGGGCCAGCCTGGATTCCAAGCGATGAGAAAGAGCCAACATCTCCTGACGAGGGACCGGTTACACCGAACAAGAGCCCTGCGGGGTGTGGGACACAGCTGCAGCCGTCTTTGGACACGTGATCCACCGCATCTGGTGAAGGATTTGTGAAGGGCTTGATAAGCAAGTGAAACGTGTTAAAGGACTGCACGTAGAACCCATTTAAACAGAAACTTCAACACAACAGAAATCTTGCATGGAAGATTTATTTTATCTCAAGGAAATGAAAAACAAGGCTGCTGCCTTATTGCGTAGGTGGAAGATGAAATACGCAAAAGAGAAATATCCCTAAAGGTATTAGTTTATTCAACAAATACGTTTTGAATGTTTAATGTGCAGATCTTACACTACCAGGTAAAGTGTGATTTTCCAAAGATTGCTCTAAAACCCTGATTCTAGCTTCTCTTCTAACTACAGCGAACATAATGTTTTTTAAAGGGATGAGCACACAGGAACCATAAAAACGGCTCTCATTTGTTGGGAGACTACTCGGTGTTAGGAATTACGCTAACAGCACGGTCTCTCTGATCCTTTCAAAACCCTGCAAAGCAAACCCTATCGTTTGCCATCTTACAGGTGAGAAAACATGTTTCCAGGAGCTAAATACCCTGAAAGGACGCTGACTCCCCAAAATACCTGTTAACAGATTGACTGAGGGAGCCTTAGTTACTGAGGACATATGTTAGAAGTGTTCGTTGCTTATGTATATTTTTTAATTTCCAATTTTACCCAATTGTAATTACACCAGCCCTGGAAGAAGCTGCCCCCTCATTAAGCTGTGAGGCTGTGGTCGGGTCTGGGAGCAGCCAGCACCTCCACCCGCTCGCCTGGACGACACCCAGCAGGTCTCCACACACTCAACAGCTCCCCTCCATCCGACACCCTAACGCTGAAAGGCGGTGAAAGCTTCTCCGGGGAGACTCCTGAGGCTCGCTTCTCAAGTCAGGGTGGAAAAACACCAAGCTCTTCTCAAATCACCGCACGATTGTCCTGGGTCCAGAATGGAAACTGCTCTTTCTCCCTCTTCCTTTGGGAAGGAAGCCTTTGCCTCCCTCCAGGCTGTGGTGTGGATCTCTGCTGAGACAGACTTTCCCCTCCTTAGGGTGGGATGCTTCCTCGGGCATTCAGCGAGAGGAAGAGGTGGACGGAGCGTGGAGGCCTCGGGCGGGAGGCTGTGGAGCTGAGGCCAGGAGTCCCCGGGGGAGGAGGAACAGGGGGAGAAGAATGGGCCCCCCCCGCCAGGCCTGAGCAGATAAGCATCTCACATTCTCCCTCCTTTTCCTTCTTCCTGGGGCTGGCTGCTGGGCTCGCCCACCCTGCACCTTTTAACTGTCAGGGAGCCAATGCCAGGCACTGGGCGAGCCACCGCCGATGACATGAGTTGTGTGTGTTCCAAATTGGCCTTCCTGCCTTTCTGCAAGAAAAACAAACTTGAGCTGGACCCCAACAAACATGACAGGAAAAATAACAACCCTTGTCGAGGGCTGATACTGACAGAGGCCGGGCTCCCCACCCCCCAGCCGGCCCCTGCTGCGGATGGGGGCTGGGGGCAGGAATTCCAGCTCGGGAGCCTCCAGGGTGAGTGTCGGGGGCACCACGTCGTTCCCTCGGAGGTCACCTGCGCAGGGCACCAGAGGAGGCCCTTTCCACATCCCACAGTGACCACACGACACTAAATGCTGCAGCACATCAAGCCTACTCCACAGAGAGGGCAGTCGGTGGCTCGGGGTAACACAGCGACTAAGCAACAGAGCTCCATTCATTCTCAGCAGTGTCTGACCCCACAGCTCCTACTTTTATTTTTTGGCTACATTAGAAAAGTGAGAATTCAGAATGCACGCTACCGTTGGGCCCATTGCCCTAGATGCTACAAGTCATTAATGAAAACTACTGGCTTTATGATACAACAATAACAGGAAATGTGATCATTATTTGGAATAATGCTCCTTCATCAAACTTTTAATCCCCCCACAAGCCAGAGTCTGTTCTATTTTTCATGGATATTTTTCCAAATAAGACGGGCCAGTCACAAAAGGACAAATGCTTAATGATTCCATTTAAATGATGTACTTAGAGCAGTCAAATTCATAGAGACACAGAGTAGACAGTGGGTACCAGGGGCTGGTGGAGGAGGGAACGGAAGTTAGTCTTTCATGGGTACAGAGTTTCAATTTGCGATGATGAAAAAGTTCTGGAGATGGATGGTGGTGATGGTTGCACAACAGTGCGAAGGCACTTAATACCATGAACTGTACGCCTGAAAATGGCTAAGGTGGTAAATTTTAGGTTATGTATATTTTACCACAATTTTTAAAAAAGAATCAATATTGAGGTATTTAATAGATCTGTATTCAGTCCTGACCAAGGGAGAGAAAGTACTAAATGATGCTGAAGTCTTCCCCGACGTGTGCGTGCTGCTGGAGTCTTCAACTAGCAATAATGGGTATATTCAACATGTTAGCATCATCAGACCTGGGCTTTAAAGTGAGGTCTAGGACACTGGCATTAGGAGTTTTGCAGATCTATTTTTCTGAAGATTTTAGAGCATTCCCAAGAGGCTATTTCACAGGCTGACACAGTCAGCCACTACCTCTTAAGGTTTGATTAAAAGACAAAGAACAGGGCTTCCCTGGTGGCGCAGTGGTTGAGAGCCCACCTGCCGATGCAGGGGATACGGGTTCGTGCCCGGGTCCGGGAAGATCCCACATGCCGCGGAGCGGCTGGGTCCGTGAGCCATGGCCGCTGAGCCTGCGTGTCCGGAGCCTGTGCTCCGCAACGGGAGAGAC
>NC_041228.1:77906867-77914497 GCF_002837175.3 Physeter macrocephalus
AAAAAAAAAAAAAAAAAAACAGACAAAGAACAACAAAAACTTGCTTTGCCTCCATGCTTTCCAGAAGGAAATGAAAATTTTTTGAGTTGTGCTCTTTCATATCTTGAAAACTTCTAAACATGAACTCTTCCACTAGCCTAACTCTTTTCTAGGAGGCTGGTATAAGTCCAATTCCAAAAAATGATAAGGACATTATTAAAAAAGGAGAATCATGGAGCCATCTCACTCATAATTTTCTAAACCAAATATTAATACACTCATTCCAGCAATATGGAAAAATAATACTTTGCATTTAACTCAGCATATTCTGTGAATGCAAGATCATTTTTAATATTCAAAAATCACTTAGTCAACCAAGTAATCACTAAATTAAATAATTAATTATTAAGTTAACAGAATAAAAGAGAAAAATCATATGAACATATTGATATATGCATTAAAAAAAGTTGAAGAAATGCAACATCCATTCTCAATAAAAACTCTTTGCAAACTAAAAATAGAGAAGAACTTCCTTCACCAACCAAAAGGTATTTACAAAAACCCTACAGCAAACACCAGACGTGGTGGTGAAATGTTGAAAGCTTGCCTTCCGGGATTGGAACGAGACAAGGATGCCTGCTATCACTACTTCTGCTGTAATGGTGGTCTAAACTGGATGGCAAGGCAAGGAAAAGAAGTTAGTAAAATGTGTATGTAATGGATGTAAGAAATACAAATCTAATTTACAAATAATGACTTTGTGTGAAGAAAATCCAAAGAGATTTACATGTACAGTTTTGGAATTAATAAATTCAATTAATTCTGACATAGATACAAGTGAAATAGTAGGACATCAGGGGTGCACTTCCTAGAAAATATTTTGTGTGTTCTGGAAAAAGGAGGTGGGTAAAAGAAATAGGATTGTATGATTTGAAAATGGTTGAAGTTGGGTGAGATGTCTAGGGAGTCTGCTATACTATTCTACCTACTTTTGTATATGCTTGGAAGTTTTTATAATAAAAAGATTTTAAAAAAACAAGTAAGGTTGGTTGCTGGATACAAGGTCAGTAGACAGAAATCAATTATAATTCTCTAAATCAGTAAAAGGTGCTAGAAAATATTTTTAACATATCATTTACAATAGCATAAAAACATCAAGTGGCTAGGTATATTTCTAACAGAAATGCACAAGACAACTACACAGAAGATTGTAAACATTATTCAAGGGAATTGGAGAAGAGATAAATAAATGGAGGGGTATACTATGTTCATGGATTAGAAGACTCAATGCTATAAAAATGTCAATTCTTCCCCCCAAATCCTGCACAGATTAAATGAAATGCCTGTCAAAATCCCCATGGCGTGTGTGTGTGTGTGTGTGTGTGTGTGTGTGTATGTGTGTGTAACTTGAGAAACTAATTAAAATAGAGGGCTAAGGATTAGGAAAAGCCAAGATCTTGAAGAAGAAGTACAAGGTGAAAAGACTTGCTCTACCAGATATGAAGACTCATTATGAAACTACAATATCAAGACAGTGTGATGCTGGCACAAAGATAGGAAAAAAGACCAGTGGAATAGAATCGATAGCCAAAGAGAGACCCTCATATATCCAACCTCTGATATTTGGGAAGGAATGCACTGCGGGGGTGGTGGTGAGGAGGGAACAGTCTTCCTGCTGAATTGTGCCAGGGCAATGGTACATCCATATGAGAAAAATGATACTCAACCCCATCTTACACCAGGTCTAAAACTAAATTCCAAAAAGATTTTAGATAAAAATGTGAAAGGAAAACAATAAAATGTCTAGAAGATAGCACAGGAGGGTAGCTTCATGGCCTGTGGTAAGGAAAGATGTTTTTAAATACACAAAGGACACAAATGATGAAAGAAAAAGATTGTATACATTGAACTACATTAAAAATAAGAATTTCTGCTTATCAAAGGCACAAATCAGTGAATGAAAATATAAGCCAGAGAGCAGAAGATACTTGCAACATACATAAACAACAAAGGGCCAAGAACATAAGAATTCCAAATCAATAAGAAAAATAAAGATAACTCAGTAAGGAAGTGGGCAAGGTGTCTAAGAGGCACTTATGAATTCGATGGCCAATAATGAGTTGCAGAATGATTTGAAATAATTCATAATAGAGGGTCCCCATCTCAGAGGGGCTTAAATACCACAGATGGAATAAAGTAAAATCAAATGCCTTAAAAATACATACCCAGCATCCAGGTGAGCAAACTTCCTGAAATAGGGCCTCTCTGTTCATGACGTCTCATGCTTTTTTCTCTTGACTTTCACCCATGAATAATGAAATAATGGCTATTTCATTTAAGTCAACTGATTTGTAAAAGTTGTTTCATGCCTGGAAAGCCTTTTGGATCTTTTTTCAAACCTTTTTTGTTAAGCTTTTCATTTTTCTAAAACTATGCTCAGCTCTGACTTCAAAATAGTTAGTGTCTCACATGAATGAGATCAACTCCCTGCCTGAAGTCACAGAGCTCTCTTCAGTTCTATGGAGGAGTAATAATTAAAGTTAATCTAAGCCACTTTTAGCATTAAAACCTTGTGTCTTTTCCCCAAGTATACTGAAGGTGTTTTAATTAATTAAAAATAATGGTCACAGCAGCAGTCAAATATTTAAAGAAATTAAAGAAATCAGCCATTAAAGTTATGCATTGCCCAAATATGAAACTGTAAAGATTTGTGTTTATGAATATCATATTGCTTTGATTCTGTTCCCTTTCCATCAAGTTTCTAGGCATTTATCAAGAATTACCAGCCTAAAAAATAATAAGTATTGGCAAGTATGTGGAGACATTGGAACCCTGTGCACTGCACGTGGAAATGTAAAGTGGTACAGCCACTGTGGAAAACAGAATGGCGATTCCTCCAAAAATTAAACGTAGAAGTGCCATATAATCCAGCAATTCCACTTCTGAGTTTATACCCGAAAGCACTGAAAGCAGGGACTCAAGGACATATGTGCACACTCATGCTCATAGCAGCATCATTCACAACAGCCAAAAGTGGAAACAACCCCAAACGTCCACTGATGGATGAATGGATAAGCAAAATGTGGTCTCTACATGCAACGGAATATTATTCAGCCTAGAAAGGAAGGAAATTCTGACACACTTTGCAACATGGATACACCTCGAGGACATTATGCTGAATGAAATAAGCCAACAACAAAGGCCAAATATTGTGTGATTCCACTTACATGAGGCACCCAGAGCAGTCAGATTCGTAGAGACAGAGGGTGGAAGGGTGGTTGCCAGGGGCTGGGGGAGGGGATGGAGAGTCAGTGTTCAATGGGGACAGAGTTTCAGTTTGGGGAGATGAAACAGCTCTGGAGATGGATGGTAGTGATGGCTGTACACCAATGTGAATGTACATGGTGCTACTGAACTGTATACTTTAAAATGGCAAAAATGGTAAACTGTATGTCACGTGTATTTTACCACATAGCACAGGGAGATCAGCTCGGTGCTAGAGGGGTGGGATAGGGAGGGTAGGAGGGAGACGCAAGAGGGAGGAGATATGGGGACATATGTATACGTGTAGCTGATTCACTTTGTTATACAGCAGAAACTAACACACCATTGTAAAGCAATTATACTCCAATAAAGATGTTAAAAAAAGAAAAAGGCTAAAGCAAAAACAGCAAAAAGAAGTACCAGCTTAGATGATTATAATAGTGTTGTCCTAATGAGGACAGTATAAGAATTAAGAGTTAATATACGTAAAGCCCTTGGAACAGTGCCTGATACTATAGTTAGCACACACACACAATTAGCCATTACCATCATAATCATGATTGTCATTAATGCTATTCTCTCCTACTGACATGTTTTATTCCGTAGTTTCACTATTTTAAATACAAAATGTTCCGGGTGTAATGAAAAGCGATCTCAATAGATGGCTCTCTGGCACTTGGACTCTCCTCAGGGGAACCTGATGGCTCTGTTGCAGGGCAGACACAAAGGTTTTCAAAGCCCTGCAGAGCCTGAACCAAAGAGGCTGGAACCAGAACAAGTTCTGCCTCTGCTTTTCATCTCCCCCACATCTGGAGCCATGCCAACTCTTTCTTGGATAATTTATAATAACTCACTCTAAAAGATAACAGAAAATGCAAGTTAAAATAATAAATTATTTTCAGTCCATAAAACATTCATTCAGTCCCCCGCTTTCATGCGGTTCTGTTTTTCAATCCTAGGAATGATTCTGGCACAGGGGTGTTACCTCCATTCACAGGAGGGAAACTAGACCTTGGAGCAGGTGAGCACCTTGTCTGGTGGGATACAGGGTGTCCATGAAGATACAGAGGACACCCAACCCCCTGACTCGTGGCGCTACAATTTGCAATATGTACTTCAAAAGTTAGAAATAAACCTATTTTTTTTACAACAAAGGAAAAAGGAATTGGAGACATTGACTGGTCAAACTAAAACGAAGGGCTTTTAAGACAAACTGTGAGACCCTGGGCGTTGACGAGTTCGGAAAACTCTGCACCACACGAGGCCCAGCCTCCGCCTTGTGAGTTCTCCTCATTGCTGCGGACGGCTCCAAAGTCTAGCTTTTCGTCTAAGAGATGCGGGCAACCCTGCAGACTGGGGAAATCAACAAATGTCAGAAGAATTGTTTCTAAGACAACCCTATCCAACCTCAAAGAAACACAGAAGGAGACAGATCTAGAATCCCCCATATTGAAAATGTGATAAAATAGACCATGAGGAACATGCAGCCCTGGGGGAGGAGCCAACAGGTAACCTAGCATCAGGTGAGCCCTGGAATGGGGAAGCCAGGCACCTGGCCTGAGCCACCGTCTCCAAATGGCCCAACTTAATGTACCTATGCACTGATCAACTCATTGCGCTGAATAATTCTGATACTGGCATTGAGAGCTTACTAATTAATTTCTCTAATATTGCAGGTTTCAAAGAATAAAGCAAAGGCCACCAGAGATCAAAGAAAAAGAAAATACACCATTTGCAGCTACATGGATTCAACTAGTAGAGATGATCATACTAAGTGAAGTAAGTCAGAAAGAGAAAGACAAATACCATATGATATCACTTATATGTGGAATCTAAAATATGACACAAATGAACCTATCTATGAAACAGAAACAGACTAACAGACTTGTGGGAGTGGGGGAGGGACAGATTGAGAGTTTGGGGTTAGTAGATGCAAAAGATTACATATAGAATGGATAAACAAGGTCCTACTGTATGGCATAGCAAACTATATTCAATATCCTGGGATAAACCATAGTGGAAAAGAATATAAAAAAGAATGTAGGGGCTTCCCTGGTGGCGCAGTGGTTGAGAGTCCGCCTGCCGATGCAGGGGACACAGGTTCGTGCCCCGGTCCGGGAAGATCCCACATGTCGCGGAGCGGCTGGGCCCGTGAGCCATGGCCGCTGAGCCTGCGCGTCCGGAGCCTGTGCTCCGCAACGGGAGAGGCCACGGTGGTGAGAGGCCCGCGTACCGCAAAAAAAAAAAAAAAAAAAAAAAAAAAAAGAATGTATATATGTGTATCAGTGAGTCACTTTGCTAAACAGCAGAAATTAATACAACATTGTAAATCAACTATACTTCAATAAAAAGAAAGAGGAAGGGAGGGAGGGAGGGAGGGAGGGAGGGAGGGAGGGAGGAAGGAAGGAAGGAAGGAAGGAAGGAAGGATGTCAAGTTATTATTTCCTGGCCAGGCAAGGAAACACAGCAGTAAAGAAACCTACTGAGTAGTTCTCTCGGGGGAAAGTCAGGGGTTGAAGATGGTGGAGGCTAGGTGTGGTGGTTACGTTAACTAAGGAATGAAGGTTAGCACTCTGAGGAGGGCAGAGTCTACAGTAAAAGACGGGTTAAAAAAGCCCCATCGTCCATTGGCCAAGAAACTGTGTTCAGTGAGAGCCAGTTAGGGTCTGACGTACGAGGTCCCTCAAAGTTCATGGTGTTTATCTGAGTCAGTTGATTAGCACCAGTTCTGATGAAACACAATATTCAGTTTTGGCAAATGCTGACAGAAATGGAAACTGTTCCGTACACATAGGTGATAACGACCACGTGCAACGCAGGACATCAGGCTGGATACTTATTTGCAAAAGCAGCAGTCAGGACATTTGGGGGAAATCTGAATATGGTTTGGAGAGGCCATGAGAAGAAAATCGATTGAAATGGAAATGGCTGGCTGACAAAACAGGTCACAAAACAGTGTGTACCGTGTGATATCATTTTGGTAATAATAATAATAATAACGGACTTATTTGTACATATAGAAAGATACACAGAAGGATACACACAAGTGTTAGTGAAGGAGCGGGATAGGTTTTAATTTTTATTTTTGCTCCACTTTCTGATTTTCTACCATGACCACCTGTTCTTACTGTAATAAAAGTTCTTGTTGTGGACCAATGCAGCGTGAATGAACTCACTTTTCTCTCCCCTGAGGATCTAGAGTGGAAACCTGCTCTGAGATTATACTGGCTTCCAGACAGACGGAAATGACAACCGGACTCCTGAGACCTGATGGGTTTTTGCCTCAAATCCACAGCTCTGGCCTCACCGAGTGACAGCCCCAAATGAGTCGGATCTGAAGGTGACTGCGGGACATTAAGAACATTTTGGGAACGCATCCAGTTAGCGGTCACACCACTCACATGAATACCTGGCAGGTCAGCATTTCCGTGGTCACCCTCCAGGCCAAAGCACACCAGGAATTAAAGACCAAGTACAAAGCAGCAAGTGACTGTCAGGCTTCCTAACGCTCAGGGTCAAAAACAAGGTTTCATGACAGGGATACACAACTCCCACTGATTTATCTTTCCTTTATCCTGTAACTGGTGATTTCAAGTCTATTCCGTGACTATATCAGTAATAGCTGGGTGGAGATTTTTTTAGATGCACAGGAATGTCTTTTCTAATCCAAATTAGACCTGTAATTTGCAAATCTCAAGAGACCAAGCAGGATGGTAAGGGCAGACCCCAGGTTTATCAAGAAGAAAGAGGGGGCAAAGTTCAAAGATTCGGAAAAATCAAAACAGGCAAGGACCGGATGGTATTAACTTAAATAAACCAAATGTAGGGTTAAATAGGCCTGCTGGTGTTAAAGGTGACATCATTACTCAACTTCAGCCTTCTGAAACAATGAAGAAATGTGAATAAAATTACCTACTAGCATAAATCATGCTGACCCAACCCAAATCCCAGGGAGGACGAAGGAATTACCTACTTGGACAATCGGAGATAGATGAGTTCCCTGGGCTTCTAGCAGGGGCAGCAGAGGTTAACCTGGCCTCAACGCAGCAACTCAGGCAATGAGAGAGGGCAGAGGGGCAGGAGTTCAAAACCACCTATAATGTCCCACTGGAAGAAAGCTTTTGTCAAATTTAATGTTACATTATTTTAAGAATAGAAAAGGGAATATAAAAATGGATATCCTTGGGCTTCCCTGGTGGCTCAGTGGTTGAGAGTCCGCCTGCCGATGCAGGGGACGTGGGTTCGTGCCCCGGTCCGGGAAGATCCCACGTGCCGCGGAGCGGCTGGGCCCGTGAGCCGTGGCCGCTGAGCCTGCGCGTCCGGAGCCTGTGCTCCGCAACGGGAGAGGCCCCAGCAGTGAGAGGCCCGCGTACCGCAAAAAAAAAAA
>NC_041228.1:77914512-77959496 GCF_002837175.3 Physeter macrocephalus
CGCAACGGGAGAGGCCACAACAGTGAGAGGCCCGCGTACCGCAAAAAAAAAAAAAAAAAAAAAAAAAGGAAAAAAAAAAAAGGATATCCTTTATGTCAATTGTGTCTTTTTAAAGATAATAATACATGGTTAAATAAAAAGTTTTTCTCCCAAATTTCTAACAAAAAATATATCCTCTCCATCAACTTTATCTACGGTCATTATTTCAAGCTTCTTTCAACTTACAAGTAATGCATACACTTATTAGATGATAAACTTGGATGACAGGACTTGTATATTAGTTTTTCCTACCTATTTCCATAGTAAGTGTTCAATAAATGCTAAATTAATCACTTTGGGTTGCTTCTCTAATAATCTATTCTTTAGAATTTTCAGATCATAAAGAGGCTATGCACCAATTAAACAAACTTGTACTGTGAAATGTGACTTACCAAATCATACTTGCTTACATAATGGTTTTTATTTTAAAATACTTAAAAAAAATCATTTAGGAGGTGGGGTGTCCCAGAATGGAATACAGACCATGACAAGAGAATTGAACTGCATTATAAGTGAATGAAACTACCTCACTCAACGGGTGGAGAGACTGGGCGGGGAGGTACTGACCTAGGTAACTTTGGATATGAGTGGAGTCGCTAAGATTAAAGGCAAACGAAACTGTGTAGAGCGCTGTACTCTGATAAAATGGTTCCCCATGGAACGCAAGTTAACAATCCTGATACCACTACACATGCACACTTGAACTGAACAATTAAGCGAATGGACGGCAGGTCAGGGGGTCATATTTGTCCCTGCTGGAGTGGGCACGTACAGAGAAGCGAGAAGAAGGCACCAGAGTAACCAACGTGGTAATATCGTTGGAGATTTCAGGATGAACTCACATTTAGTTTATTTATAGATACGGACGCTCACATACAGAAATACTTACAGATATATGTATACACACAGGTTAGTGTACACACAGACGTTTCCTTGCTCTCTCAGCTACAAGGGCCTAGAAGCAATGATACCCCAATACCGACAAGCACGCCAAGCACCCAGATCTTGGTTTCTAACACCACTCACCTATACGAGCAACCAGAGCTTCTTGGAGAAATGGCTGCTTCTAGGACTGGGACAGGGACTATACGAGATAAATCTGGAGCACTCCGTAGTACCAGGAAATAAGGAAATGCTTGAAAAACAAAAACAAAAAAGCCACGTTGATGGGAATATGACAAAGGAGCCCAGTAGAGAGCTCTTGATGGCAAAAGCTGGAACAATTTCAGCCACCAAATAAAATAAGTCAGTATCAGATTATAACCCAAGGCATAAAATGAATACCCACGAGTCCATACTGATACAAATGAATAATAAATAAATGGGGGAGAAGAGACCCATCTCTCATGCAGAAGACCTCCAGACAATTTAGGCAGACACTCCACCCTGAAGGAGGTGAAGCGTGACCCTCGATCCCTGAAGAGTTCACCGCACGGCGTAGCTTGATTGCAATAAGCACAGCGAGGAAAGTGGGGAAAGTAACTTGACAGTGGAGAAGTCTGACCAGCACGGCTTGGGCAGGAGATCAAAATCAACACCAACAGTGGTGTCACAGCAAGAGTGTTCGCCCAAGACGTGACGTGATGAAAACAGCACCTGACCTCTGCAGGCTCCCTATAAACCATATCCCCATGCTGAGCTAATCATGAGAAACACAGGGAAAGAACTGCTGAGGAGCAGTCTACAAAAACACTTGACTAGCACTCCTCAAAACCGCTGAGGACGCCAAAAACAAGGAAGGTCTGAGGGACAGCCACCACCAAGACATCCTGAGGACACAGGGTGACTGAACGTAACATGGGACCCCGGATGGGATCCCGGAACAGAGAAAGGACATTAGGGAAAACTAAGGACTCGGTATAAAGTATGCACTTTAGCTAATAACAGTGCCTCGGTTCACCATGGTAACAAGCATCCCATACTAACCTAAGATGTCAATGAGGGGGAGGCAGGGTTTGTGTGAACTCTCTGCACTGTTTCCACAATTTTTCTGTAAATTGAAAACTGTTCAAAAAAGAGAAAATTTATTTTAAAAAATTTCAGCAATACTAGACAATATCCCCAAAAGGTGAAATGACATCTCTATTTTCCAGAAGGACAAAAAAGTGGAAGACTTGAGGGCAAGTTGCCATCACATCAAAATTTTATCCCAAGGCTCATTTAAACATCTCTGTCCTTGAAAGTGAGGACAGGCAAGGACCACTCAAACTGTTGTTGAGAGAGTTAACAGTAAGCACCAGAACAAAATTTTCCTTCTAAATCAAGGGATAATGGGGTATGTTGTTTGCTTACTGAAGTAACTAATATGTCTTTTGTTCCACAGACTTTGATACTGGCCAAACACCAAAAAAAAATAAACCATCGGACGCAAAGGGCTTTGTTAGATACAGTGTAAAACATTGATCCAGGGACTTCCCTGGTGGAGCAGAGGTTAAGAATCCACCTGCCAAGGCAGGGGACACGGGTTCGAGCCCTGGCCCAGGAAGATCCCACGTGCTGCAGAGCAACTAAGCCCGGGCGCCACAACTACTGAGCCTGCGCTCTAGAGCCCGCGAGCCACAACTACTGAAGCCCACGCGCCTAGAGACCATGCTCCGCAACAAGAGAAGCCACCGCAATGAGAAGCCCACGCACCACGACGAGGAGTAGACCCCGCTCTCCGCAACTAGAGAAAGCCCGCGCGCAGCAATGAAGACCCAACACAGCCGAAAATAAATAAATAAAATAAATAAATTTTTTTAAAAAATAAAATATTGATCCAAAAGTAAAATAATAAACAATTTTTAAAAATATTGATCCAGTGTCCAGGCTCTGATGACATCATAGCTAAAGGGACACAGCCCTCAGAAGGAGGTCCAGAATCCAGGAGAATGTTTCTAATGAGCTTCCCAAAAAAAGACTCCAAAAGTGATGTGAAAAGGTTTTGCATATAAAAAGTACAGACTAGGAGAAGACTTTGAGGAGGAGGATTTTACGTAGCAAAGACAAAAAGGCTGGAGAGACCAAGGAGGAAGGGGCTTAGGAGTGGGTAGCAAACCAAGATGACTGGCTCTGTTATCCAAGCACAGAGCTGTCCAGCTCACTCATTCCACCGGCCCGCCACGTAACTGTCTTCTCCTCTATCTCTGTGAATCCAAAACAAGATTTTTTAAACCTACTAATTTCATCATTTCTGGCCCTAGTTACAAGACCGTTTTCTAGAAGACCTGATTTTGATTTTCAAGAAGACGACAGATACATACTGCATTCTACTGAGGTTCCCTTACTGCCTCCCAAGGAGAGAGACTACGGGTCTCCCAAGAGAAGAATCAAACATGAGAATAATTTATTCAAAAGTGGGTGGGGTCATTCCAAAATTCACCATCAGTAAAAGTTTTCTTCCTGTTTTTACTAAAGAACAGAAAGGGAGGAAAAAAAGAAAGTTCCACGATTCAGTGATTCCCAAGATTTGGCAGACTAAAACCTGCATTTCTTTTCCACCTAAAGAAGTCCTATTAACATTTGTGGTAAACATGAAATACTTCTATTTGAAAGCAGTGTCAGGATTTACTCAGGTTCACAAATACCAATTTTTGCCTTGCAATTGAACATAGGTGGTACGTCAACCCTGAGAAAAAATGAACCTGAACTAGCAAAACAGTAACGAGCAAACAACAACAGGTGAGAATGAATAAGATGCAGTTGGGGAGAACTACAGAGCTGGGAAAAAGCAAACACACACACACACACACACACACTCGTTCACTCAACACTGACAGCAGTTCTTTTTTTAGCAAATAGCCAAATCCCTACACAGCTAAGAAACATCTCACTGGGGCAAATTAAAACCCACCTAAAAGTAAGCAACCAGCTTCCAAGATCTGGGACCTCTGCCCTGTGCGTGGCTAGAGCCCCTGGGTTTCCCTCTCTGGCCAGTGGTGGTGGTCATGCCTCACCAAGTGCTGGGGGCAGGAGCTGGCACAGGGCAGAAAGGTCACTGGAGCTGGAGCAGGTATGACAGGTTTCCACGGGAACCACCACTGAAACAAGCCACCTAGAGTGAGTCACATCCCGGGACCATTCCCCCAGGTCTGGACTTTTAATAGTTCACCTCTCCTAACATTTGCCGGAGTGAACCAGCTGGCCCAGGCCTGGAGCAGGGGTGGTAGGAGAGGGCGGGCCCCCTGAGGCACCCTGTGGCTGTCTTCCTGGACTCAATGCCACAGTTCCCAAGAACGATGAATGACTTCTTTAAGGCCGGGTCGGATCAACCAGAGACTTTTTAAGACCTGAAGAGTTCTCACCATGTGGTCAAGTGCTTGATGCCATGGGGGGCGGTGGGGGGGGGGAGTTTAACCAGGCCGAGGATGGAAACTTCTTTTCGAGCACAGTGATTTGCAAGCTCTACACAAAAGTCTTAGATTATTCATATTAGCCTGAATAACCCGAATACCATGGGCCAGGTTACAGACATCTCAGCGGAGGAAATCGAAGGGCAAGTCCTTCACAGGCATGCTAAATTTGTTTGGAGTCAGGGCAAACTGACTGTCCCCTAGCCAGCCTCTTCCACTCCCCCCAGCCTTGTCCTAATCCTCATTGTTAAACTTCATTAGCAGGATTTAAGATGTCTACCACCCTTTATTGGGAGGAGACTGCTCTTTGCAATTGCCTTATACAAAATAGGGCCTCCATAAATGTTTGTTCTAAAGGTCTGTCACATGATATCTGATCCCTCAAGGACCTCTTATCCTGCTTTCATCACTAGCCAGGTGGGTGTGAAAATGAAGTGCCTTCTCTTTGGAGGTGGAGGGTCCTTCCAGACAGCTCAAGGCTGGGTGATGGATAATGCGCAAAGGAAAACAACACCTTAACTTGGAACCAGAAATCTGCATCTGATGGGGCCCTCACTGGGAGCACCTGCTTTCCAAACAGAGGGGAGGGGCTGCAGGGAACCTGTGGGAGGGAAACTCTGAGCTTACACGTCTGCAGGAACCTTGGGCTGAATTCTGAAACCCTCCAAACACTCTTTTCATCTAGCACTTAACGTACATTTCAAGTTTGGTTTCTGAGTGAATGAGAATAAATAAGGAACTAAAAATCATCCGATGGCTAGGAGAACAAGGGGAAGAGCACTGTTTAAAGCCAGAGCGCTCAGAGGTGCACACCACTGCAGCCCGGAGACCTGGTCCCTCAAACGTAGGTGATCCTGGCCAAATTGTCAACCCAAAGAGAAGTCTGAAAATGACTATAAGAGAATCACCTGGAATAATGGAGACTCTGTAAACCCCAAAGCTTTGCCTTCCAGAGAGATGCTAGGGTGCAGCGGTCAGAGCAGCTGGCAGACTGCCTGGGCTCAGGTCCAGCCCTGCAGCTCTAGGGCAGTGGGTGGTGACACGTCACCCTGTCACTCTGCCACAGCACAACCCTCACCCCTACCCCCCGCCTATAAAGTGAGAGTAACGATGCCCCATACACTTGGTGGGAGGGCTGATTACATTAATATATACCAAGCATTTAGAAACATGCCTGGTATCACATGTGTTAGGCATCATATGTGCCCCTGCTCTCGCTGCAACTAGAGAAAAAGCCCACGCACAGCAACGAACGCCCAGCGCAGCCAAAAACAAATAAATAAATAAATTTATCTTAAAAAATACATATGGATCACATGCGATTCAGCTATAAAGTTTTGTGCTTTGCTTTGCCTTTCTAAATTCTTTTATTAAAAAAAAAACTTGGAGGCCTAAAAAATCTTTTTGCTTTTACATCTTGGTTATGATAAATGGCAAATCAGAAATTGGTTTTGAAAACACAGAAGAAAATTTTAACAATTTTAACAAATCATGGAGGAAACTATATTAATAAAGTTTACTTATATAGTTGAAATTTGAACAGAACACTGAGGTGAGGGGAGTTCATTCCAGATAAAATTCTGGGAACTTTCAGATTCCTATGGCTGTTTTCTTCTCAGAGAATTTAATTAGCACCTGAAGACCGGAAGAATCTAGTAAGAAAATATAATTCAACTAAAATACAGGAGACTCGTAGCACAGGGAACTATATTCAATATCCTATGATAAAACATAGTGGAAGAGAATATGAAAAAATAATGTATATATATTTATAGCTGAATCACTTTGTTGTGCAGCAGAAATTAACACAATACTGTGAAACAACTATGTTTCATAAAAAAAAAGAAAGAAAGAAAAAATACAATACAGGAGACTCAAGTCTCAGTACTGGCTTCATCACCAACCTGATGCCTTAGACAAATTTTCTTCTGTTTTGTGCCCCAATTTCTTCATGTATCAAATGGGGATAAAACACATACGGCAAAGTAACTCTGAGAATTAAAACATGGTTTTAATAATTAAAGTTTTAAGTGACCGTAAGATGTGTTGTTTTTCTCCATCAATAAAAGAGATTCAGTCACTCTCTTTAAAGCTATTTGTAGAAAAAAATCATGATTTTATAAAAATTCAAGCAAAAGAGAACTTTAAAAGTGAAATATAACTGTCTCACCCTCTCCACTCCTCACCTGCAATAACTTTTTTTTTTTTTTTTGCGGTCCGCGGGCCTCTCACTGTTGTGGCCTCTCCCGTTGAGGGGCACAGACTCCGGACGCGCAGGCTCAGCGGCCATGGCTCACGGGCCCAGCCGCTCCGCGGCACGTGGGATCTTCCCGGACCGGGACACGAACCCGCGTCCCCTGCATCGGCAGGCGGACTCTCAACCACTGTGCCACCAGGGAAGCCCCTGCAATAACTTTTAATAATATTCTGCCATCCTGAAATCTCTTTTAAAAAAAAAACACGTAGCAAATCCACTGCTTATCTTATAAAATTAAAAATCCAAGCTACCCAGTTCTCTCAGGGTTACTTGAGATGTTGCCTCCCGGGCTTGAAGTCCTAAAAATTTCCGCTGAAGAAAATATAACTCTCAAAAAAAAAAAAAAATCCAAGCTACCATATGATTATTTTAGCCTCTTTCTGTCTATTATTCTCCTGCCTTAGGGGCAGCTACTTCAGATAGCTTATTTATTTATTTAACTTAGGACAAGTTAAGGCAGAAGCCAGATGCTTTTCATATGATCTCTTTCAAGCTTCAACTTAACTGCATTTCTCTGTGTGATGTTATCTCTTCCGTAGGTTCCTAGAGCACCGAAGACTATTTTTGTATTGTCTGTATATGTGAGAGCTGCTAATTAAAGTATCTGAGCAGGCACTTTATTTCTTTGAATTTTATTTTATACTTTTTTATACAGCAGGCTCTTATTAGTTATCTATTTTATACATATTAGTGTCTACATGTCAACCCCAATCTCCCAGTTCATCCCACCAGGGCCCCCTCCCCTTTCCCTGAGCAGATACTTTAGACAGGACAGTCATGTAACGTTTTTTCGGAAACCCTTACGTTATTGGAGAATAAAGATGTTTTCCTAAGCATCGGAGGCACTGTCGCTGATACTCTAACAATTTCTGGGCAGTGGCGTGAAGGAAAGACGGCAGCTCTGGTGTGAGCGGACACCGCCCTCGTGGCCGGGATGGCGCGCGGCAGGCTCACCCCCAGACCCAGCCGCTGCTGGCAACAGCTAACTCGCTCTCCGCAAGCTGTGATGCCCCACGCACTAGCTCACGGGCAAGGCCACCACCCACCAGTCTGTGATCACACTGCCTCGTCATATGACGTTCTTACACAGCAGGCTGGTTCAGAGGAAGAGGATTCTCCTTCTGTAAATGGGATCTGGGAGACCATTTTCATTGCCTACCTTGCTGAGTACGGGGAGTGTGGGGGGGTGGTAGTTTTTACTGCGAGCTTTTCGTTGGTAGGGGCTATTCATTTTGAAGTAAGCAACTAAAATGAGCACTGGCTTGAAGTTAGACGGAATTATTTTTGAGTCTAAATCTGTGATATACACACATATATATGTAACACACAAAAGTAATAACAAAAATCGAATATTCAGTAACATATATATATCACAAGCTTAATAAAAAGAAATAGGGCATCACACATCCATTTGAAAACTCCCCATCCCCCAACCCCATTCCCTTCCCTCCCTCCCCAGAGGGAGCTACTAACCTGAATTTGGTAATTATGTATCTTCCCCATCATGTTTTTACACTTTAACTATTGTTTCTATTCATAAACAATACAGAGTAATATTTTTTAAAATTTATATATATAATACCATAAATACCAAAATGAAACACCTAGTCTTGGTAGTTGTTTTAACAATTATAGATAATATATGTAAAGCATTGAATGTTCATCATATTATATTAAATATTATCATCTATAAAGCATCTACTTGAAACTAAACAAATTAAACATCTGTCTCAACAGAACTAGGGCGGGGGGCTTCCCTGGTGGCTCAGTGGTTGAGAATCCGCCTGCCGATGCAGGGGACACGGGTTCCAGCCCTGGTCTGGGAAGATCCCACATGCCGCGGAGCAACTAAGCCCGTGAGCCACAGCTACTGAGCCTGTGCTCTAGAGCCCGTGAGCCACGACTACTGAGCCCACGCGCCACGACTACTGAAGCCCGCGCGCCTAGAGCCCGTGCTCCACAACAAGAGAAGCCACTGCAATGAGAAGCCCAAGCGCCGCAACTAGAGAAAGTCCGCACGTGGCAACGAAGACCCAACACAGCCAAAAATAAATAAATTAAATAAATAATTTTTTTTAAAAAATAGACTTTACAAAAAAAAAAAAAAAAAAGAACTAGGGCCGAAGACAGCTCCAGCCACGCTGGCCTCCATGCTGTGCCTCACTGGCCTGTGGCCTTGGCACTGCTGTTCCCTCTTCCTGGAGGTCTCTCCCCCTCTATTCATTACCCTCCCTCCTTCCATCAGCTCAAACAGCAGCCCTGTCACTCTCTAACTCCTTACTCTGCTTTATTTCCCATGGCCGGATCATGGCCATCTGTCTGCCTCATGTCTCTTTCCCCATTGGAGGGCAGGCTCCCTATGCACACCTTCCATTGGTTCATTTTAGATCTCAGCACCTGGAAGGGGCCCAGCACATAACAGCTGCTCGTCTAGTCCGTGCCATGGCCGACATCATCTAACAGCCTGTTCACTGCTCAAGGCCTTCTTAGTTCCAACAAGGACAAAGCTGCACATTGACAGACTCTCCCTTCCTAACAAATATCCTCCTCATCCTCCTGTGCCTTATACATCGCAGGCGGTCAGCAAATATCTTATTAATGCGTTTTTCTTAATCAAAAAGTACCCCTTCCGTTAAATATTATATGAAAAAAGCAAGACAAAAAGCTGTATGTATATTTGATGACAAGAATATCAAAAGGTGCTTTTGAAAAACGCTGTAAGGAAATACACAATACTATATATTTAATATAATAACCAACAAGGACCTACTGTATAGCACGGGGAACTACACTCAGTATTTGGCAATAACCTATATGGAAAAAGAATCTGAAAAAGAGTATACACACATATTCATGTATATTCATTCTATATATATATTCCTATACATAGGTGCGTGTATATATATATCTGAATCGCATTGCTGTACACCAATTAACAGAACATTGTAAATCAACTACACGTCAGCAAGAAAATTAATTAATTAAAAACAAAACAAAACAAAACACTATAAGGAAGCCTAGCAAACTGGTAGCAGGACTGTGGCTATCTGGGTGTTGTCTCTTGTCCTTTTCTCATAATGTCCTGTGATGTGTCATTATCAATTTTACTTTTTTGGCGGAGGGCCGTAACAAGTTGATATACTTTGATCCAGTAAACCCATGCTAAGGAATTTATTCTAAGGGTTTGCTATTACTTTTAAAATAAGAAAAAAACAGGTACCCAAAAGTAAATTCATTGAGTGCTACAATGTAACGAGCACGTTCAAGAATTAACCGAGAGTATAGTCGCAATTTAACTACTGTGTCTGCCCTCAGAGACAGTGCCATCCCCTTGGAAGGGGAAGGCAGAACATACCAGAGACAATACAAAGATATTCTGACACCACAAACTCGGCAGCTAAGTGCTGGCGGACCGCACGTATTATAGGAGCGACACGGAGCGGGGATGCGTGTGGGCTGTTGCCATCAGGGAACGCTCTTTGGCAGAGGCAGCTGTGCAGCCGGGACTTGAGCACTGGGACTGGGGAGAAACAGGGCAGATCTCCGGGCGAGGACTGCCCGCGGTCCTACGAGACGGAATCATCACGTGCCGTGGGGACAGGGACGAATGACCCAAGTGAAGCGCAGAGGCTGTAGGAGGACTTGGGAGGAGCTGGTTCGGGGCAGGAGGGGGCGGCGCGCTAGGAGTGTTCAGAGAGAGCGGCGCTGGGCCATGGCAAAGCCACTGGACCCGACTGGACAGGAGCGGGAGATGAGAGTTCAGTCACCCTGCACGTCTGGCCTGACGCAACGACTGGAAGCTCGGAGAACAGAAAGAAAACCTTGAAATCTAGCTTCCTTGTACGTACAAACTCAGAATTTCTCAAGGGGAACAGTTTTCCTCTTTGAATTTACAATCACACAATCGGATTTCACTTTTAAAAATAACCTCTTTCTAGGGACTGCCCCGGCGGTCCAGTGGTTAGAACTCGGCGCCTTCACTGCCAGGGGCCCAGTTCCATCCTTGGTTGGGGAACTAAGATTCCTCAAGCCACACAAGCCGCAAGGCGAGGCCTAAATAAACAAACAGATAAAAACCTCTTTCCATATCACTTATATGTGGAATCTAAAAAATACAACAAACTAGTGAATATAACAAAAAAGAAGCAGACTCACAGATATAGAGAACACACTTGTGGTCACCAGTGGGGAGAGGGGAAGGATATATCCCTATAGAGGGATAGGGGAATAAGAGGTACCAACTATTAGGTATAAACTAAGCTACAAGGATATATTGTACCACACGGGGAATATAGCCAATATTTTATAACTACTATAAATGGAGTATAACCTTTAAAAATTGTGAATCACTATATTGTACACCTGTAACTTATATAATATTGTACAGCAACCATACTTCAATTTTTTAAAATTAAAATAAAAAAATAAAATAAAATAACCTCTTTTCTCTGGTACCTTTACTCTCAACTTGTAAGTAAAATAGTTGAGAGTCATTCAAACAGAATCTTTATGTATAAATTCACAGCTTTGGTTTCTTACAAACTATTCATTAGAAATTTCCCACGTTTGGGGAAAATTATTTCTTTGCCAAAGTCGAGCCTTATTATTTTGACCTTACTTAGTCATAATCATGTCTACCGAAGTGCTTGTTTTCTTTACAAAATTATAAAATCTTAAAGTCCTTCACTGGATACGGCTAGCTTCCTTTTAGTTAGTAAATGTAAAGTGAAAAATGTATCAAAAGGCTACTTGAAGTAGAGTTCACAAAATAGGCACAGAAAATAGCGCACTGTCCGAACACTCTTACTTTATGGAAATATCGTTGCACCAACTATAGTTCCGATAAATTAAAAATTTAGAAATTGGAAATGTACTATTTGGAAATGTGTGCTGTTAATAGACTTGGTATGTATGGCGGTAGCTACAGTTAGGGAGCACCTGCTAAGTGTCCTACGCGCCAAAGGTTGTTAAGTCCCGACAGGGAGGCATTGTATGAAGATGCAGTGCTAACAGGGCAGGGCAGGTCCATTGTTCAATCCCAGCTGTAACCCAGCTGGGAAACCAGCGCAGGATCAGATAGCCATGGAAATGAGACCGTGCACGATGGCCGATGGCCGTGAAGCTAGGGAGAGGTCACAGGGAGAAGGAAAGATGGGCTCCTCACGGCACCTTCTAGCTTAGGAGAAACCTGAGAGATGGCTCCAGAGAACACTTCTCTTGGGTTCAAAGAGAACTCCATCTGAGGAAGTAAGTCTATGCCAACCCCAGGGAATGAAATGTGGGCCATGTACTGGAATACGTATCGCGTAATTCAAGAGATGTTGACAATGGAATAGCTTTTCCTGTTTCCTTCTGTTTTAAATTTAATCACTTTAAATGAAATTATTTTTTGAAAAGATACTACCTGCACAGAGAACAGAAGTCAAAGGGAAGGGCAAGACGCACTGTGAAAAGTCAGTCCCTTTTCCTACCGGATCGGCCGAACCACACAGTTCTTCCCAAAGCAACCTCTTCTGCCTGTGTCTCCAAGGCTGTAAAGGTAAACGTATGAACACATCTTGTGAGTCCTTTGTAAAGTTGAAGAAACTGCCCATATAAATCCCGTCCCTCTCCTTCTCGCACAGAGCTGGGAAAACTGCTGTGATCTTCACGGGCAGGTTACACAAGTGTGGCGCGATCAGCCCCAGATTTGATGTGCAGCTCGAAGATCTAGAAAAATGGCAGAACAACCTGCTTCCATCTTTTCAGTGTGGTTTCACCGTCCTAACCACCTCAGCTGGCATCATGGACCACGAAGACGCAAGACAAACACACACAGGAGGGAAAATCCTGGGATTCCTTTCCTAGGGCTGTAACACATATGTGCAAATAAAATGCCTCAATGGAAAACAAACAGAATTGTCCACTGTAAACAACACCTCCCAATTGTACAGCAGGTTGTTCACAGAAGAGGCTTTTATACAACAGTTGTCAGGATTCCAGGCACTTAGGCAAAACACCCTGGGGAACATAGATGATAATATTTGTCCAGGTCATATTCCCCTTGACATTAAAAACCTTCAATATTTCGAAGAAATTACATCTCATCTCTTCTTAATCCAATTTTCCCCCTGAATTCGGTTGTCTTGTTAAACGGTGATGCCCAGTAGATCTTTGTTAGTGTCCTAAGGCTGCACTGCCCAATATGATAGAAACAGTTATATGTGGCTATTTAAATTTAAATTAATTAAAATTTAATACGATTTAGAATTGTTCTTCAGTAATGCTGGCCACATTAAAAGTGCCCGGTAGCCATACGTGGCTGGTGGCTACCGTATGACACAGCACAGATATTCATCGTCATGGAAGGTTCTATTAAACAGCACTACTCAAAAGGCAACTTTTTATTTTTCCTTTTTCTTTTAACCAGGAGGTTACATTTTGGCATAAAGTAAATGAATTTTCAAAAAGCTAGAGGTTACCAGATAGTTTGAAACTGCAGATTCAGTCTCAAAATCTAAAGCAAAATAATTCCAAATATCAGTTACCAAAGCAAATGACAATAAACTAATACAAGACTTCTCTGCCCATTTCTGCTGGCTGAACACCAAGTCATCTTTCAAGGTTCAGCTCTGGGACTTCCCTGGTGGTCCAGTGGCTAAGGCTCCACACTCCCAATGCAGGGGGCCCAGGTTCGACCCTGCTCAGGGAACTAGATCCCACATGCTGCAACTAAAAGATCCCACATGCCACAACTAAGACCCAGCGCAGCCAAATAAATAAATAAATAAATAAAAAGATTCAGCTCTCCCGGAAAGTCCTTCCTGACTCTGCTTAACCCCCATGGGCCACCAGAAAAATAATCACTATCCCACTCACTGAATTCTGCACGTGGGTTCAGCAAGGCTCCCAAATAAAGATATTTTTTATCTACTTAATTGTCTCTACCTCTGTCTCTAGATGTTTAAGAGCATGGACCTTGGCTCACTGGTCATTATAACCCCAGTCTGCACATACCTAGTAGGGAACATAATAAAAACTAAACCAAGGCACTGGCTACATCATGTACTGGGCACCAGTTTGTGCCGGGAACAGGACTAGTGCTAATTTCTGGGGTTGTGGATTGATTACAAGAAGTCAGACCCACCCTCAAGGAGCTCATAACCAGGCAATTATTTTCTTACAACTGATTTGAAGTGTTATATGGACTCACTTAGTAGGATTCTGCTCTGCTAGAGGAATAAGGAGTAGTCCAAAAATAAAAGAGTTCTTAAAATTAATACGTTCCAAAGCAAGGAAAGTCTGAGAAATTGACACAGCCAAGACAGCCTGAGGAGACACAACGACTAAATGAAGCATGAGACCCTGGATGCAACCCTGCAACAGTATAAAGGCATTGGGTCAAAACCGGGGAAATATGTATCAAGTGCAGACCTTAGCTAGTGATAATGTATCAATATTGGGTCATTCACATCGTTCATGTCACAATATCATGACAAATGTACACTGACCTTACGATGTTAACATGGGTGAAACTGGATATGGGATGTAGAGGACTCCTTGTATTCCTTTCACAGTATTTCTGTAAATCTAAAACGACTCTTAAATAAAAATTTATTAAAGAAGAATTGATATTTTACCCCTAAAAGAAAAAAAAAATTTCATTCTCATGAGGAAAGATTCTGACCTGAACTGAGGCTAATGTAAAAAATTCATGGGGCTGGAAGGTACCTCAAGGTAGGTTCTGTGTCAACAGCTGACGCACCTCCACACCCGGAAATCTTGAACGGGGACTCGACCTGGCCGCGGTTACACCCTGCAGCCCCTCCCAGGACACCGCCAGTGCTGAGAAAGGTCTCCGCTCTCTGCAGGATAACTATTTTCTTCTTTTCAGCCTTTTCTCTTTTTCAACAATTTGCAAGAGGCTATGAAAAGTTCATCATCTGAAAACACTGGGAGTGTTGCAGTCAGGAGTGATGGGGCAAAATGTCAAGTGCGTGGAATTGGGGAGCCCTTGCGTTTCCCACCCGCAGGTGCACGCCGATGCCCTGGGGAGCGTGTGAAGAGGCTCCAGCCGGTCTGGGGTGGAGTCCGAGAGTCCCTGAAACAAGCTCGGTGATGCTGCCGCCGCTACTGCAGCCTCCGGTCCCCGGGCCGCGCTCGGCTCCTCAAGGACGGAGGTGGGAGCCCTTTAAAGCCCAGGTGGCGCCTTGGTCCGCGGAGCTGCGGTCCCTGCGCACTTTCCATGGCCGCCAGCGGGGACACTGCCAGCTGTGCCGCTCTCTCCCGGGGGCGGGGCGGGGGACAAACCTGAACTCGACCTGTCCCAGTGGACACACTCCCGCTCACATGCACACACATCCACGCGCACGCGCACGCATGCGTTTCCTTGGTGGTCCTCCCTCCCTGTGAGCCCGCAGCTCGCATCCGTGTCAGGTACCCGGTGGGAGCGCTGCGACCAGACCTGCAGCACGGAGCCCGCCGTCCAGGGAGTCCAGGGAGACATCCGGCTGATCAAGACAGCGCGCCGAGGAAGGCGGGGGTGGGCAGGGATGCTGGGAGAATGTGTCAAACATGCCCCCTCTGTCTAGGAGACTCAGTCTATCCTGGGCATCCCTGGCACCGTGCATGGTTTGCCAAGAGTTGAGTATCAGCATACCCAGAATTACCCCGCATTGCCTAAAATCGTGTGTGTGTACAGTGACTGTTACATAATATACCACGCACGCCTGTTTTAATTGAATTGAATAAAGATGCAAATACTTCGTTTGCCTGGCAGCTGCTCAGTTATTATAGGAAGGGGGAAACGTCCCTTAGCAAGTCCCGGGTGGTCAGAGAGGCCCCCAGAGAAGTTGGCCTTGAAGCTGAAACTTGAAGGTTAGGTGTCAGCCACCCAAGGAAAGAGCAGGAGAAAAAGCATTCCAAGGCAAGGGATGAGCTGCTGTAGGGCCTGGAGGGAGAGAGAGATGGGGTGACCTGGACGCGGCATATAGCCCAAGGGGAGGATGGGACAGCCACCAGGATACAGAAGTAGAAAGGCCAGAACCCAGGTTGGGGCCCATCTCTCCTACATTCTTACGGATCGGCTCAGTTCACAGTTATTTCTTCTCCCACTAAATTCTACATCAGTTAACTTATGATGATGTATGGCTCATCATCTGTTACCTGGATTCTGTGATTTTTGCAAATGTCTCATTTACATGGGAAGCCCCTAGGGGAAAAGATGTGGCTTGATTTTTCTTCGTGACATTGTCACACTGCCTTTCATACAGTTAGCGCTCGGGAAATATTTCTTGGACAAATAAGTAGGACGGTTAGAGAGGCCAGGATTTTTATAAGTGCAGCAGGCCACGTTTCCAGTAATTCTTCTAGTGCTCTCAGGATTCTAAGTTGGTTTTGTATTCTGTTTTTTAAGACATCCCTGAATTATTTCAGATGCTCAGCACAGCGTAAACATAAGTTGATCGACCTTCTCTAAATTCTTTTTCTGCGCTTTTAACAGTACTGCTTTACGCAGGAGATCTTTCAAGTGCATGGTTGCTTCCTGTTCCTACAGTTGGTCTCTTGGGTGAGTTCTTCCAGGGCATTCTGTGAAGATTCCTACCCTTCCAGGTGCAGTGCTGCCTACACTGTGTGTTCCAGCCTGGGCCTAACCCAGCAGCGTGAGAACGCCTGGTGGGACCAGAGAAGGCTACCGGCCCCCGAGCCCCTACTTCCCTCTCCTCCGTGCCTGCCCCACGGAAGCGCAGCAGAACTTTTCTGCCCACCTTCCCCTTTCTGCTCCCCGCCAACTTTTGAAAGCTCCGTGCTGTGACCCCGGATGACCTCTGACACTGAGTTGGCCAAACCCCAGCTCCTGGTAGAACCAGCTTCCAGTGGAGCTTTGAGGAATCTCAGAATCCTGTACCTGGGTCCTATTGCTAGCAACCGTTTCACTAACAGAACATTTTTGAACCAAATGTGCTGCACTGTCCTTTACAGCTAGTGCCATGTACCATGTGTTTTTTGAAGCACTTGATTATAGTAACTAATTTGATCTTCCCGGAAATTCTCCAAAGAAAATGCTTTCTTACACTCTTCTCTTTTTCACAGGGGAGGAAATGAAGTCACGGAGCTAGATCCAGGCTCTGAACCAGCAGGCTCTACTGCCTCTTGCTCTGCTTACAAAGAAAAAAAAATTCCTTTTTTTTTCTTTTGCTGTTCCTAAAAATGTCATTTACACACATCCACCTCTTTTCTAAAACCCTGTCAAAATGACAGTAAAGGAATTTTTTTTTAAAGTATTGACCCAAAATTATAGAAAGAAGGAGAGAAATAGATAAGAGCAGTCAAGAAAGCTCAGCGATTTCTGAAGACACAGTGGAAGGAGGCTGGTATTTCTTTACATGAAGCCCACCGGGGTACAAGCCCCGACAATACAGCGGGTCTTCCCATCAGCATCTCACTGCCTCACTCTTAGCTGTGAAGGGATGGCCAAAGCGTGCATTTGAAGAAATCGTCATGAAAAACACCGCATCTGTTACGGTTCTGGAAGGAAACAGATGGCACACTCAAACTTCGACATTTAAAGGAAATTTAATGGGGTGACAGTTGACAAAAGTAGGCAGTGCCCACAGGTGGCTCAGTAGGAGGGAGGGGTTGCTAGGATCTGGAGAATGTAGCTGTTTGGAGAGGCCACTGCCCTGGAGCTGTGGCCTTTGGGAGAAGAATCTCGGCTTCCCCAGCGGGTGGGAGGAGCCTGGGGGAATCACTCCCTCAACTCACGCTCCTTTGTCCCAGTCTCGCACAGGCCAAGCCCAAACAGAAGCTCAAGGGCACAGGAACCTTCTGATGCCACCTCTGTGGCAAAAAGCAGAGAATCTGTACGACCTTCAGTGTAGGTTGGTGGGGTCAATGGAACGTATTCGTCACCAAGACCAAAACAAACAGAGGAGTGAGAGGAGGAAAGGAAGATGCAAAGACAATGCAGAGGGGCTTCCTGGGGCTTCCCTGGTGGCGCAGCGGTTGAGAGTCCGCCTGCCGATGCAGGGGACGCGGGTTCGTGCCCCGGTCCGGGAAGATCCCACGTGCCGCGGAGCAACTAAGCCCCTGCGCCACAGCTACTGAGCCTGCGCTCTAGAGCCCGCGAGCCACAGCTACTGAAGCCTGCGTGCTGCAACTACTGAAGCCCGTGCGCCTAGAGCCCGTGCTCTGTGCACCACAATGAAGAGTAGCCCCTGCTCACCGCAACTAGAGAAAGCCTGCGTGCAGCAACGAAGACCCAACGCAGCCCAAAAAATAGGTTAATTAAAAAAAAAAAAAAACTGCTCCAAACAATAGTCTTAACTTAAAAAAAGAAGAAGCATTCTCATCTAGACCTTCTTAGGATGCTATTGGAAAATGTCCTTCAGTAAAACAAGGGAATGAACCAAGAAAAAAGGGAATGTAGGCCCCTACTATAAGAGAAACATGGGTGCCAAACAGATCCATCAAGAAGTAACAACATAGAAGCGTGTAATTTAGAAATTTGGAGGTTTTTTAGGGAGAAAAAATAGCTGAAAGAATTGAAGGAAGTCATCCCTGGGGAGTGGAACCAGGGATAAGAAAGGCAGGAGACTGCTATTTGTCAGCACCACCCTCTGAGCACTGTTTTAAGGCTACATAGATCATGACTTGCATAAAAATTGAAGTCAATCAGTGACTTTCTGTCTATCACCTGCCCTCGTTTGGTTTTTATTCCCCCACTCAAAAAGCCTCAGGAACACTTCCCACCCCTCCCAGTAAATTAACCTCGGTTCATTGGTTCACCAAGCTATTTCCATTTTCTATCTGCCATAGACTGTGTTTAGGAAAAAGAATTTATAAATATGTTAGAGAATTCCCACCCATGAAGAGCTTCCCATGTGATTAAGAGGCGAGAAATAAACGATTTCATCATAATAAATGAGACATCAGAAGTCATATGGTGCCAGTTATAACTGTTACAGGAGGTAAGAAATGAATCTCTGTGAACAATCGCGATCAAGAAAAGCTCCAGGATCAACGGGGATCTGAAGTGGGTATTAGTATGGTTAGGTTTGGGGGAGAGAAAAGGGGTGAGTGTTCAAGACTAAGGTGGGAGCCGAGCAAAGACAAAATCAGGAATAACTCAGAGAACGGCGAGCAGATAAAGGTCTGGTTCAGGGTGGGTTACTGGACCAGTCTCTACAAGAGAAAAGCCCTTTAATGCATTCATTCATTCTCACAGCAAAAGCATTTATTGTACCCGGCATGTGTCAGGAGCCACACCGGCTGCTGGGTCTGCAGCGGTGCTCTGCTGAGGAGGCCAAGGTCGACTGGACAAGAGACAGCAAGACAGCCGTGGGCCATCCAGCTGGGGTTTTTAACCCCAACGTGGGCCATCCTTCCTTTTTAAGGCTGAATTATACTCCATTGTATGGGCATACCACATTTGTTTTTCCATTCATCCATCAATCAACATTTGGGTTGCTTCCACCTCTTGGTTGCTGTGAAAAGTGCTCCTATGAGCGTGGTGTGTAAATATCTCTTCAAGACCCTACTTTCAATTACTTTGGGTATGTACCTAGAAATAAGATTGCTGGCTCATATCGCAGTGCTATTTAACATTTTGAGGAGCTGCCACACTGTTTTCCATAGTGGTTGCACCATTTTACAATCCCACCAACAGTGTACAAGGTTTCCAATTTCTCCACATCCTTACCAACGCTTGCTATTTTCTAGGCTTTTGTTTTTTTAAATAGTAGTCATACTAATTGGTGTGTGGTGATATCTCACTGTGGTTTGTATTTGCATTTCTCTGGTCATTAGTGATGTTGAGCATCTTTTCAAATGTTTTTTGGCCATTTGTATATCTTCTTTGGAAATATACCTATTCAAGTCTTTTGCCCATTTTTTAATCTGGTTATTTGATATTTTTTGTTGTTGAGTTGTAGGAATTCTTTATATATTCTGGATATTAACCCCTTATTGGATATATGATTTGCAAATTATATTGTAAACTCTTGAACTTCATACTTTCCTGCTGCCTCAACAACTCCGCAAACAAGCTGTGAACACTCAGCCCAGGTGACCAGGTGCATCAGTGTGATAAGGCTGATCTCTGCCTCAAATTCCTTTCTTAGCCCCCCGTGACCTAGTGACCTTCACACGCACCAAAGCCTTTTTCTTGTGTACTCCACGCTGACCTCCAATAAAGGTGCTGTGTCTCTCAGCCCTCCGCTTGCTGGGCTGAGCTGGCTCAACACAAATATTTCCCCCATTCCATAGGCAGCCTTTTCACTCTGTTGATAGTGTCCTTGGATGCACAAAAGTTTTAAAGTTTGATGTAGTCCCATTTGTCTATTTTGCTTTTGTTGTTTTGGTGTCATATCAAAGAAATCATTGGCAAATCCATTGTCATTAAGATTTCCCCCATGTTTTCTTCTACAAGTTTTATAGTTTTGGGTCTTATGTTTAGATCTTCTATTTATTTTGAGTTAATTTTTTTTTATTTGATGTAAGAAAAGGGTTCAACTGCATTCTTTTGCATGAAGACATCCAGTTTTCCCATCACCATTTGTTGGAGAGATCATCCTTTCCCAATTGAATGATCTTGACAGCTTTGTCAAAGACATTTGACCATATACACAAGGGTTTATTTCTGGGCTGTCCATTCTATTCCATCAGTCTATTTGTCCATCTTTATTCCAGTACTGCACTGTTTTGATTACTATGGCTTTGTAATACATTTTGAATCCAGGAAGTCTGAGTCCTCCAAATTTGTTCTTCTTTTTCAAAAAAATTTTTGGTGTTTGGGGTCACCTGATTCCATATTAATTGTTTTTTTGTTTTTTGTTTTCTATTTCTGCAAAAAATGCCATTGGTATTTTGACAGTACACCTACTTTTATGCACATCAAGTTTATGGTTCCTGTGGGTATCCAAGTCCAGTAGGCAGCTGGTTAGGACTCAGAAGGCACAGAGGATGGAATCAGTCATCTTACATAACGTTCTCAAGAAGCTTCAAATGATTGTTGCCTTCCAAAAAAAGCAGCAGGAAAAATAAATCCCGAAGGAAAAGGAGTTTCTGTATTGTCAACATTTGTCTTACTTCTCTGTTCATCCACAGAGTCTATAAACAGTATTTTAAAAATAAAATCCTTTGACCTGATTCTCCTCAAAGAAAAAAGATAAGACTTTGCTGCTAAATTTGAGGGAAACCACACTCTATGGGGCAAGGAGGAGGCTACTTTTCACCCTACTCCTTCCATCTGACCTGAGTGCTACACCCAGTACCCAGATACACCTTGGCAAGGTAGCCTGGGGCTGGACAACCAGCTGCCCAGACCTACTGAGGTCTGAGGACATAGCCCAGGGATCTGTATTATGACCAAGCTCCCCTGAGATTCTTAAGCCTATGAACATTTGAAAAACACTGAACTGGAACAAATAAAAGTTTTACCCAAAGGAACTCAACTCAGGAAATAATTATCATCATCATAGAATAGTAAAGATTCTGGCATAGTTGTCAACATACAATACATAGTAGAGCGTTTTACAGATGTAGCATATGTTGATTCTTCCTAAGACTCTTATATCCTTATTTCTGTTTAAAATGTTTAAAATGTGAAGCTCATTCTTTAAGAAATACAATCATTAACTATGCCTTCAGCCGTGCTACTTACTTTCTCTTTAAGATTGAATAAAATTCCCAATCATATTTGATATCATGATCCTCATACTTGGGAAATCCTTTACACTAAGCTGTTAAAATCATTAAGCCAATGTCCTCGATTTAATCTTTAAGGTTGACCAGCCAGCGTTGAGTCACTGTAATCTTCTAGGTCAGACAGGAAAAGAATTGACGTCGTTACAAAATACCACTGCGTAAGTGTCTTTGAGAAAATGGCACCCAAGTGGACACAGTTGGGTAATGAGATGTGATGGACAACAGTCCCCGGGCAAGTGAGCTGGAATGCCAGGCCCCTGGCACTGAGCCCCTCCCGGTGCCCTTGCATGAGCTGTCGAGGATCTGTGACACACTTTCTCTGACATAACACATCTCAGGGATGTATCAAGATGTTTCCTCTCCCTCGACATCAACCAGCCTATTAGGAATGATGATTTGGCCCGGGCTATGCTCAAGGGACCGATGCAATAAGGGATGTTTCATACAAAGGGGCTTCCACCGTGAGCCAGCAACACTGATCTGCAGCTAAAAACAGAGATGCACAAAAATAAACCTTCAACTTCTCACCCTGAACAATGAAGATGTTTTCCAGAAAAAAAATGCACAGGATCTAAACAGCCTCGGAGGTAGCCAGCTCTTTTCTCCAGCTTTTACTTTTTAAACAAGAAAAAATAAAAAAGGACATCAGCTGACCCAGCTGGTTCACCTCACTAATCTGTAACGGCAACTGCCCAAAAGAGAGTTATAATATAAACATGCCGGAACGGTCTTGTTGGCTTCTCTGTAGCTTTCGGCAACAGACAAAAAAGTATAACTAGCCATTAATTTTAATATCATAATGAATATAAAGACTTCCATGTCAGAAGTCAATGTTAATATTCAACTCGACTTTAAAGAGACACGCCCAAGACTTGGTTCCCATCTCACACCATCCTCTCTCTCGCCCTCTGTCTCTCCTCCCCAACTTAAGTCAAAGGGAGGGGAACCTTGAGGTGATTATCGGACGACAGAGAGGTAGATGATTATATGAATCCAAATCGCCTAGGACCTGTGATGGTGTGGACAGGTAAGTCCAGGAACCAACCGTAGCCCAGAGGATCAAACGCTGAAGACAAGGTAAATCTCAAGTTAATTCATGTCAAAATTATGTTTTAAAAAATCACTCACTCTCATCCCAGGGTCCTGATCATAAGGCAGGAGGATGCGAGCCCACGCCTAGCCAGTGAGTCTAACTCTGCCCGAGAACCAGAGTTCTGCCCTAGTGAAAATTGTGGTTAAAGAAAAACAAAGAGGTTGCCCTCACAGGACCCGCGAGGCCCCAGGCAGTGAACGAAGGGGTTGGAGGGTGGGAACCCAACATCCAGAGCAGTGGCCCAACTGCCGATCCACGTTTACACACAATGTCCCCTGTCACTGCCACCTTCCTGCCGGTGTCCCCAGACCAACTCCATTCCAATAAATTTCCCTAGTCCCTTCCAACTTCCAACAGGCTTATTTAAACGTCTGCTGTAGAAGCTGCATTCTACTTGTGCCTTCCTTTCTGTTTTAACCACAGCCAATCCAGGCAAAGACAGTATCCTATGTGTCCCCAACATTCTAGCCACAGGGATGTGGGGAGGAGGCTTGGGGGACCTCTGCCTCTAGAGAGTGTGCGATTGGCCGCTCTGGCACACCTCTGCGCACTAGATCTTAGCTCCTAGATCTCTGCATCTGCTCATGGGAGTGTCCACCCTGGTGGGGTCTTTTTTTTTTTTTTTTTTTTTTGGCCGTGCCTTGTGGCTTGTGGGACCTTAGTTACCCAACCAGGCATTGAACCTGGGCCCCCACAAAGTCCTAACCACTGGACTGCCAGGGAAGTCCCCACCCTCGTGCTTTTTCAGGCCTCGTGCAGCCACTGGTTCCCCTCCCCCAACCGTAAGTCCACCCCCTCCATACCATCCACAGTATAAAAGCGCACACGCAGCTCTCCTCACTCCCCCCTTTCCCAGGGGCCTCTGGCCAGATCTGGGGGTGTCGACGGAAATAACCAATAAGCAATCTGCCAAAGGAATAGGAAAGAGTTTGGTCTGAGGCCTACAGCCCAGGAGACAGAGGTTCAAGAAGCACTTGAACTGTGTCTTGCCCGACTACAAAATGGGGCGAGCTTATAAAGGCAAAAAGCGCAGAATAAGGTAACGTAAGTTGTTTTTCAAGAATTATAATGGGAGCTGGGAAGAAGTGAGGGAGCTTGTTAAGCAAGGATCGGGTGGGGTGCGAAGTGGTTGCACACTCAAGGGGAGACCTTTGAGACCAGGAGGTGGCAGCTGGCAGCTGTTCCCAGATAGTGTTCTGAAAACGGCTGGTGGTGTCCTTGAGTTTGATACAGTTCAAAATTCAAGTTCTCAGTGACGCACGAACAACGTATCTGAAACCACATCCATAATGACCACCAGGCTCCATTTTGGATGCCAGAACCACAGTTACTCCATTTTGACTTTTAAATGCATTCTTTTCTTTAATGGTTAAAGCAGATGTACGATGCATGTTTAAAAGGCCACAAACACGCTCTCTAGTCTGTTAGCATTAAGCTTAAGTTAAGTCATGTATAAACCAGAATGACTTCCCCATACCTCGATGTGTGAACATGTGTTTCATCAGGGGAAAGGGACCAGGGGAGAGAGCAACCATTCAGCGCATCTTAACTTCCAGCGGAGTTCACACCCTGGCCACGGCTCCGTGGTGCGTCTGTGCCGGAGACCGGGGGAAGTGACCCCATCCTCCTGTGCACTCAGCTCTGCTGGAAATCTGAGAACTGCCCCGGGATCAAGGAAGCTGGGTGGGCAGGAGAGACGGGCGGTGACTGTACATGAGAATTCTAGGAAAGCAGGACTTGGGGACACCCCTAGGCAATGTCCAGTCCAAGACCATTGTTCTTATCAGTGTTGGGAGAATATGAAAAGCATCGTGTTCCTGAAAGACAGAACCACAAAATGCCAAGTGTCAGATTCCTAAGACTGTGACTCACGACAGCCAATTTCTCCCCTCTTGTTCATTCTTTCCATTATTTTCTCCCGAGTAAATACTTACTGAGCCCCTGCTCAGCATCCAGGATCACTCTTTGTGCTGGTTGTAGTGGTGTCAGTGACTTACTTTAAATTATTTCAGTATAGCCAGTGTGCAAGTGTGTGTGTGCCAGCTGGTTTCGGCTTGAATTCCCGCACGTGTGATCAGGAATGCATGCCCCAGGGGCCGTCCACTAGCCGCACATCCTAGACACCACCCAGAGGCAGCTTCCAGCCTTCTGTCCCGCAGATCCCAGCTGGCGCTAAGGACATGCTTTTTGGCCTTCTGACCACCAAAAATGGGTATTCGTTGCGGACACCAGCGACTTACTAATTATCATAATGAATGTGAGAAGTGGGCTCTTACTGGCTAAAACATTCAAGACAGGAGAAATGGCGTAAAATGCTGGGACTTTCAGTTTGGAAAGATGAAAACGTTCTGGAGGTGCAGGGTGGTGATGGTGGTACAGCCATATGAATGGACTTAATGCCACTGAAGTGTACACTTAAAAATGGTTTAAAATGTAACTTTTATGTTATGTGCACTTTATCATAAAATTTTTTTAAGGTTTAGACACTGCCCATCCTTGCATGAACAGGGACTAACGATGGTGAAGCTTGTCACCAGCATCCTTCAGAAAGGCCCCCAAGGCTAGGTCCCTGCGGGGTCTGTGCCTCACCTTTGCTTTAGGAGGATCTCTGATTGCTTAGTACCAACCAGAAAGGCTCCAAATTGAGCCCCTCAAGGAGAGGTCAGCAAGCTTTTGCAGTAAAGGGCCAGATAGTAAGTATTTTATCTTCATGGGTCACAGAGTCTGCTGAGATTACTCAGCTCTGCCGTCATAGCAGGAAAGCAGTCACGGGCAGAACCTAAATGAATGAGTGTAGCTATGTTTCAATAAAATTCCATTTACAAAAATTTGGCCCAGAACTCAGTATGCCACCCTCTGCTCGAAATTGCTGGAATGCTGCGTGTCCCTTGAGCGGTCTTTTCACACAAGGTGAGGTGAGACCACTTCTACTTGCTTTGCCGAATGATGTTTACTGCCTGAGCGTCCGTGTGGTAGACCCCTTGGGGAAGGCTTTCTTACTGCATAGCCTAGAAGTGGGATGGGCTGGGTCGTCAGCCTTCACACCTCAAATGTCCTGGGCAACCCCGTCATCTGCCTCAGAGAACCGGGAGCTGGCGTGACCACAAGGCTGCGGGCTCTGCCACAGAGGGCCAGTTCTTTTCATTTAAAAGTAAAACATACAAAAAAAAAAAAAAAAAGTAAAACATACAATGCAATACTACTCAGCCAAAAAACGAAAAAAATAAGGCAACATGGATGAACCTAGAGATAATCATACTAAGCGAAGTTAAGTCAGACAGCGAAAGACAAATACCATATGATATCACTTACTGGTGGGATTTAAATATGATACAAATGAACTTATTTACAAAACAGAAATAGTCTCACAGACATAGAGAACAGACTTGTGGTTGCCAAGGGGGAGGGGGTGGGGGAGGGATGGATTGGGGGTTTGGGATTAGCAGAGGCAAACTCTCAATATTACGTACAGGATGGATAAACCACAAGGTCCTACTGTAGAGCACAGGGAACTCTATTCAATACCCTGTGATAAACCATCATGGAAAAGAATACGAAAAAGAATATATGTGTGTGTGCGTGTGTGTGCGTGTGTGTGTGTGTGTGTGTGTAACTAAATCACTCTGCTGTAAGCAGAAATCAACACAACATTGTAAATCAACTATACTCAATAGAATAAATAAAAACAAAAAACAAAAATAAGACAAAGCATTCTGCATTAAAGGGGTAAGAGCTACAGGAGGATGGAAATGAGGGAATTGGGTTTTCCCAGGGAGGAGATGGGGGTGCTAACTGTGCATTTCTAGGCGGTACTGGGCTTGCTGGTAGGAGGTGAGCTTCAACCCCAAGGAAAGCCGCCCTCAGCTTATCTCCCTGATAAGTTTCAGGCACTTCCCTCAGAGAATCCACCCTTTAACACCTTCTTTGATGAACTAGGGCTAAAGAGGAAGGAAGTCTTTGTATTCATTTATTTATTTTATGTTTCTTGATTATATCTTTCTCCTCTGATTTGCCTTAGATCTGAGAAATGCAAAAAATGTGTTTTACCGGTATTTCTTTTGAGCACTTCTGATATTCTGGGGCCAGACATTCAAACCCTGCGTAACCCAGCACAAGTTGCTAATCTCTCTAAGCCTCGGCTTGCACCGTAAGATGGGGCTGGCTGTGTGGTGAAGGTTGAGAACATACACGAAAGTGCTTAGTGTAGCAGCACCCTCGATTATTACTCAGGCTGGCACTGCCCTCCCGCCAGCGCACGTGGTGTTCAGAGTCCTCTCTGGTCTAATGGAGTTGCATTGCATTTGGGACAGAGGAAGGCGTGCTCTTTGCAAACAGCATGGTCGTATCATGGGAAGAATGTGGCCTTTGCAGCCCAGACTTGGGTTCAAATTCTTGCCGTATCTATTTGCTCACTGAGTGACCTTGAGCATTTAATTAACATCTGAATCCCATTTTCCCCTTCTCGAAAATGAATATCTAATACTCATTGGACTGGAGATAACGCTCCTTGTAGGGCATTATCTGGATGGACCGACTCCTGTTAATTTTCTCCTTTCCCCTTGTAACAACTTCACAGGAAGGAGGAAAGGTAATCCTCCTTCTGGGGTCCCTCACTGTGCATTCCAGAAGTCCTGGGTGATGACTCAAAGTCAGGATGTGGCCCACTGTCCTGGCCATAGCTGGGAATATGGCGGAGGCAAACGCAACTTGCAAGAGGAGAGCAAAGTATCCTGGGCAATGAACTGGATTCCAGACCCTTTGAACAAATTATCATCCCCACATGAACTGTCCTCTTATCATTGGAACGTTTTTCTTGATAAAATGATCTAAAATGTTAAAAGTAAAGGTTGTAAAGAGCCATAATTCTCCTTCCTTCTGTGACTATTTTTGTTTTTAGCTATTATCTTGCAGTCTTTGCCCATCTGCAGACATGGTTTCTCATAGTTTCTGGCAAGGATTAAACTATTTACATCCTACTTTTTTATGTGACATTATTCATTTACCAGCACAGATCTCACATTATCCTATAAAATAGCTCCGGAATAGGCCACCATGTAAAAGGTTTACAATATTGGACGTGAATATTATATTCAGGCTTATGCTACAACAGGCCTCTTTATGACCATAGTTTTATTCTTTTTCATTTTTCTCTTTAGTAGATTATATTCTTTGCAAAAATTATGGAGGCTTTGATGCTTTATATTTGTAATGCATTCCCCTATAAAAATGAGAATGACCCTTTGTTACCAAATAGTAGATTCTTCATCTGATTATAGCCAGGATTTTTGTTTGTTTGTTTGGTTGGTTTTTTTAAATTTGTATTGGCGTATAGTTGATTTACAATGTTGTGTTAGTTTCGGCTGTACAGCAAGGCGAATCAGTTATACATATACATATATCTACTCTTTCTGAGATTCTTTTCCCGTATAGGTCATTACAGAGTATTGAGAAGAGCTATCTGTGCTATACAGTAGGTCCTTATTAGTTATCTATTTTATAGAGTAGTGTGTATATGTCAATCCCAATCTCCCGATTTATCCCTCCCACCCCTTTCCCCCCAGTAACCATAGGCTTGTTTTCTACATCTGTGATTCTATCTGCTGTGTAAATCAGTTCATTTGTACCATTTTTTTGGATTCCATATATAGGCAATATTATACGATATTTGTCTTATCATATGATATTTGACTTCCTTCACTCAGTATGACAATCTCTTAGTCCATTCATGTTGGTGCAAATGGCATTATTTCGTTCTTTTTTATGTACAGCCAGGAATTTGATCTGGGGGCTGATTTCACACTTGGAGAAATTGGGGTACAAACACATTCTAACCGACCTGTCCTTAGAACCCATTCATGCAGTGTACTCATCTCATTTTTAAATGACCAGGAAAAGCAATGCTGCTGCGTGTTTCAGCAGTAGGATCCCACGACAGATGACCCAGCATTTCCAGAGAGAAAAACCACCCTGGACTCACTGGAAGTCTGGAGCAGAAGTAAAGTAATGGGGGAGGGAGGGCAGGAAGAGAATTAGGACAAATAATCTGTTACACATACATTGTGTGTAGCAAGAACAAGCTGAAAGGGCACTCAGACTGCCTGAAGGAATAGGACGTAGCTGTCCTTCTGAATGGGTCTTATGTCCTATCGAAGCCCATTGTTTCATGGAACCCAGGCCTAACAATGTCCCATTGTGGCCATGCAAAGACAAGTTGGTTAAATCCGAGTTTTCCAGTTCTCTGCCTTCACTTTCAGTCTCCCGGACTGTACCCCGAGGATGGCTCTGCTCTCACTGCCTGTGTTGTCACGCTGCTGGCTCTGTAAGTAAGGATGGTTTACAGGCTCCTTGATCCGCTTGGAGGACACTGTATATCTCTCCCCTCGCTCTGACTTTATTAAGTGTAAAGACTATAGCACATATTTCCAGAGAGATAACAAGGGGAAAACTCTCTCTAGAACTGCAGACCCTACTGCCTACCTGCAAAGCCACCTGTGGAACCATGAGGGTGCTTCACACAGATGGAAGATGTTCGTAAGGGTTTTGTACAAATCAGCGGGTGGGTTGATACGTTCATTTTAAAGGGAATTTGAAGACCAACTTCAGTTGCAAGAGACTGCTTTGCTTGAAATAAGCCTGGAATGGGAATTAGTACCAAGAGGATTTTAAAATCCCCGCACTGAAACAACAGCCCCTATGGCGACCGAGTGTTCTAGTTGCCCCAGATTTCTGGGTCACGTGACATCTCGCCACAGACGCGCAAGGACTGGGTAACCAGCCAACTGGAGATGTTTAATAAGGAGGCACTGGAATGATGGAAAATTCCCAGGAAATCATCTATTTCCTATCTCACCTCCCAGATGGGGAAGGTGCTGGCTTCTAATGGGGAGGTTTTGCATTGCTTGCTGATGGTTTCTACAGAGAAGCAAAGAAATGAAAACCCAGATGTTTCAAAGAAGGGAAAATGTTGTCATTGCCATGTGCTCCGTGGTCGTGCCTTTGTCTTTTCCTTCCTGTCTGGGTCGGAGGATCCTGGTAGAGATGGGCTTTGGTACAAGACCCCTGCTGGACGTGGGGTGAACAGAAAGAAGAGGCTGGGGGTCTCTTAGGCTGATTCCTTTGAAAAGGGGTGAGTTACAGAGTCTAAAATATACTATTCTATCTGGTCAAGGAGCCTGTGGCATGGACGTGGAAGGAAAGCGCCCCAGCTCTGATGCCACCTGCCCTGGGCGGCCACAGCCTGGCTGCTCCGTCTCTCTGTTGCATACCCCTTCCTCCGTCTATAAGATGGGGGTGATGACAGTCCTAGTGTCCTCACAAGGATACAAAGAGACCTAAGGTAGGTGGAAGTGCTTTGTAAAAATAAGTTATGTGTCTTTGGGGTTGCTTAACAAACACTGAGGGAAGGCTGGGACTTGGGCTTTGCACCCTCAGGTGTGCCTCTTCCCAGCACTGACGGCACGCCCGCACCACTCACGCTGTGAACTAGTTGAGAACTGCTTTCCGTATTTGCAGAAGCTGTATTTCCTCCTTTCCTCCACGGGGGTCGGGGTGTCCGCAGGACCGACAACTTACTCGGGCTTAGCAGGGAGCCCATTAGGTTGAAGCTCGGTGGAAAAGGTGGAAATAGGCTGAGGGTGGAGGAGGTTTGGGACACAAACCATAACCCGCGTTTCTCCTAACAGGACACGGATCAAACCTGGTTTTGGATGAAAGAGATGTAGGCGACATTTTCTAAGTCGCGTTTCAATCTTCTTAACTTAAAACGTCTGCTTTTTATGTGTTTAGCTATGCTATGTATTTTTAAGACTCTCCGGGTCCAGTTCTTTAGATCTAAAAGCCAGTCCTCTGATTCGTTAGAGTGTTATCCTTTTTCCTATCTGATTGTAAAAGGAAAGAAATATGTATTTTATCTAGGTGAGCCTGGTCCTCTTCACCAGCCTCAGTGAATGCTTAGGGGGTGTGGGTGACTGGATGTCACCTGGAACCTTCATCAGGAAGCTCGACATGGAAAGAAGCACGTTAAGTGATAATCCTTCCTGTGACTTGCTTCCCCACCTGTGAAGTGAGGAGTTTAGATTAGACGAGCCCATCCGTCACCGTGGAGTAAATGGTGACCTTTCACGATGTGGATTTTCTCTTCTGCTTCTCCCCACCCCCCCATCCCCCCCTCCCCTAACCCTGGGGTTTAGTAAATAGTAAACCCGCCCGCAGGGGCAGGGGCAGGGGCAGGGGCCCTCACGGATTCCTCTGGTCCACTCAACCCTCACCCGCCTTTCCAATATCCACCAACGGGAAAACACAAGATCCCTCTTGAGTAGGCTGAGTTCAGGTCAGCAATCATGTGGGGACTGACTCTTACAAAACAAAATCTATGCTAGGCTCTGGGGAATACAAAGTGAGTGCGTGCCTGTCTTTAAGGGCCTTTCCATCCTAGTGGGGGAGAGAATCAGAGACACGGAACAGTGAGATAACAAAGCCCGTGCTCTGCAAGGCACATGCTCAGGTGCGGAGGAGCTCGGAGCGGGGAGAGAACCCGGACCAGTCCACTGGATCCGGCACGGGTAGAAGAATCACACAGCAACGCGGGTTCAGATCGCGGGGCTCCACGGCCAACTGAGACCAAATGGAGTCAACCATGACGTGACGGAGCCCTAAGGACTGTCGGGCTACTTTCCAAACATTCTAATATGATGAGATTTCATCTGTCGGAGGTGAGAGAGCAGTGGCAGGAGATCCACCGCACCTCCATTAACCTTTACACAATGGGTCTGATAAAGCCCCCTCTTCAAACAAAGTCTCGGCAATCACTTTATCAGATGCAATTACATTTTCTAATCTCACAGTGACTTCCTCACAGGTACTGAGAAACTCAGGTGAAGGATCTTCCCACAGGTTATCTGTTTAGGTTCTGTCCAGTTTACGGCTGCAGGTCTAAGCTTTATTAAGCATTGTCCTGGCCCTCCAGGTGGTGTCACAGCAAAGCAATCCCCTAGAGCCGGAGAGAAATCCACCTCTATCCCTGAACAATGTCATCACTATGCCACCCAGGCCCCTCCCTCCGCGTGAGAAACCTCAAAGGCATTCGGTGACATTCGGGCTGAGGAGGTGCCTGGTTTGTTCAGCGTGACCACCTGAGCTACACTCACCTCACAGGTGAGGTCTGGATTACACCTGAGGCTCATGGCTGCTAGACCCAAGATTCCACGTACAAGGACGCTGTCAGTGTGATGGGGTGATTAAACACAAGTGGCATTAAAACCTGGTCTGAGATCGCGTAAAAATCATAGGTAGGCGGGTGACCCAGTTTGTCAGCCAGGGCTTCTGATTTGTGAGTTAATTAAAAGAAGAAAAGCTTGGGGTGGGGGGCAGGGAGGGACAATGCTGGTACCTATATCATTAGCCCTAAATGTCTTACAGTTCCTCAAGTCTTTCTTTTGGTGAATTCTTCTCTTTTTTTGGAAGTATTTTCCCAGTGGCTTTAGGATTTCTCCAGCTCTGGTCGTGCTGCTTACCAAGCAGTGACGTGATTGCAAGCCCTTTACCCTCTCCGCACACAGAGCAGAGACATCATCCCCCACCACACCTGAGGGCTACGGAGCTATAAAATTCAGTATTTCTCTCTTGTCCAGTTAGAAGCTTGAGTGTCTGTTTAGTTAAATCCTGTAACTTTGCAAGTCCGTTCTTTGGAAATAACTGGGCAGCGCTTCATTTCCCAGGCATACAGGAGAGGATCCTACCCCTCCTCGTCAGTCCTCCCCCTTTCCCTCTGCAAGTCACACCTGATCTTCAAGGGGTAGCTGTTATGTCGTGGCACAGTAAAGGTGTCCTTATGAAAAAGTTCTCCTATATTTTTGTTACCAAGTTGCCCTTTCAGAAGTGATGAGTGCGTCAACATCCGCTTAATTCAGGCACCCTGAGATGGTGAACGGTGCAATGGGATAAATTAGCCCCTGGTCTGGGTGATCAAGGAAGCCATGCCCGACGCAGATTGGAAGCCAGGCGGGTGGGAAACAGGGTCCCCGGAAAGCTCACCCCAGTCCTGCCTCAAAACCAGCTCTGTGACCCGCGGCCCCTCTGGAGCCTGAAATCTATCTTCTCCTGAGGGACCTGGGTGTAAAATGCATGCTCTGAGGATTGTGTTGGTCAAGCACAGATGGTCCCTTGTGACACCAGGACTTGACCTTGGGCAGGGGGCCTTCTTTCTTTCTTGTATCACCTTTAACTCATGAGAACTATTTAGTCTAATCTAGTTAAAGAAAGTGGTGCAACGATGCCCAGATGAAGACTCTGCCAGAAAAAACAAAATCCTAATCGATGGTTTCAAGTTACATTTATTACCAAGTGCCGGGTAAGTTCTTCACAAGGCACCACCGGGTTACACCTCATACCAAACTCTGCGTATCATACCCACCTCTGAGATGCGGAAACTGGGCTCGACAGGCTAGAATGTGCCCAGGTCACTCGCTAGCACACAGTGCAGCTGGCACAGATGGGTCCAGACCGCGTGCTCTTTACTGTTCCTCCTGTGGGAACTAAACTCCCAGCGATGTGAATAGCGCCTCGTCTGATCAGGGTGCATACAGCGGGGCTGGGGCTGGGATTGACCTAGGACGGTCCTGTGTTTACATGAACTTGGGCTTTCGTTCAAATTTCCTTTATAGTCTTCTAAAGTCAAGTCTGCAAGGTCTGGCATGAATCAGAAGAAGAAAATGTCCAAGATGCTCGTGAGGGGAGGAAGAGAGTGAAATATCATTAGATGGTCAGAGGAGGAAACGATCAGTCTCAAGCTGCTTTAATCAACTGGATCGCTCCCTATTTGTACAAAGAGAACAGGGCGATCCAAGCCAATTTGCGTTCCTATCTTTGGGGCGTGATGCTTGTGACTGGTACAGTTCCTGAAGATTTTATTTTATTTTATGGTACGCGGGCCTCTCACCGTTGCGGCCTCTCCCGTTGCGGAGCACAGGCTCCGGACGCGCAGGCCCAGCGGCCACGGCTCACGGGCCCAGCCGCCCCGCGGCACGTGGGATCTTCCCGGACCGGGGCGCGAACCCGCGTCCCCCGCATCGGCAGGCGGACTCTCAACCGCCGCGCCACCAGGGGAGCCCCTGAAGATGTTTTAACAACCCCTCCCTGCCTCCACTGTTCCCCCCTCAACGAGGCAAATCAGACCTGGGGGGCCTGAGGACCCGCCTCGCTGGAACACCCTGTGGTGGGAGAGAGTTGCGCATAAGCAAGTAGACTATGCTAAGAATTTGTAGAGGACATGGAAGTTCACAAATGGAATGGCCTCCGAGCTCCCCAAAGAATCTCGTTCCTAATCTTCCTTTGTATTATAAGACGTGGTCTGGAAGCACAGCCAGCCAGAATGAAGAGACAAAGCCCATTTTCCAGGAGGGAGGGCCCTTCTCCACATAACGCCCTTCCTCTCATCTTCTTACAAAATGATGACCTGTTGGCCTCTCAGTGTGGAATCTCCCTTGAATCTCCCGTTGGCCGCCCTGCCCAGCCGCTCACACTGAACCCTCTGATAGCCTCCCCTTGTGAGGAAGTTGTGGACAGGTGGCCAGGAGACGAGGGTGGGGGGGGACTTGCAGGCCGAGGGAGCAGCTCGCAGGTGCTGAGCAGAGGTTCCTCCAACTCGGCCGCCCACTGCAGTCACCTGGGGGGCGCAGGACCATCCCCAGGCTCACGTCTGACCCCCAGATTAATGACCAGGGCCTCTGGGGTCAGGACGCAGACATCTGAGATCCTGGGGTGCAGAGGGTGAACCCAAAGAAAGGCCGGGGGTGAGGCCGAGGGCTGGTGCTGGAAAGCGTGTGGAGGAGATGGTGGGGTCTTAGAGGAATCTCCTGGTTCTTAAGTATGAGAGGAGCGTGACCAGGTGCTACAGGAGAATGAGGAACAGGGAGAGGACAACGGTGAAGCCGGACAAGCAGTGAAGAGGCTGCTGTGATGCCCGAGAGGAGGTGGCGGCGTCAGGCCTGATTCCGGACACAGTGAGGACCCAGAGCACACAGGACGGGGGCGGAGACAGTAGAGGGTGTGATACGGGAAGAGTCAGGGGGCCGGGGGCTACATGCGCAAAGGGGACGGAGAGCGGGGACGGCTCATGACCACCCAAAGCAGCCTCCTGGGCTTCTCCTGCTGCTCTGCAAGATGAGCCAGCGGGACAAGCTCCTGGGGCCTCCACACCGTGCTGCCGCCCTGGACCCGGGAGTCCTTGCTCCGCACGGGAGAGAAGGAGTCGTCATGTCCAGGCCAGCAGTGCCCCACACCTAAGTCTTAGGGCCCCGAACAGGCTCCATCAGCATCACGGAAGTATCTACAGGGTGACCATCTTTTCCACGCCAGAAACTGGAACACGTGTGCAGACCGTGAGTTTTCACAACGCTTCCCGTATGATCTCAGGGACATCGCCTGGGTACCAAACTACTGAAACTTCTAAGTCCTTTTGACTTCACATATGATCTCAGGGACATCGCCTGGGTACCAAACTACTGAAACTTCTAAGTCCTTTTTACTTCACGTATGATCTCAGGGACATCGCCTGGATACCAAACTACTGAAACTTCTAAGTCCTTTTTACTTCACGTATGATCTCAGGGACATCGCCTGGGTACCAAACTACTGAAACTTCTAAGTCCTTTTTACTTCACGTATGATCTCAGGGACATCGCCTGGGTACCAAACTACTGAAATTTCTAAGTCCTTTTTACTTTTTACGTGACTCTCAAGATAGGGTATTTATTTATTTACCTACTTACTTGCTTATTTGGCCGTGCCGCGTGGCTTGTGGGATCTTACTTCCCTGAGCAGGGATTGAACCCGGGCCCTCGGCAGTGAGAGCACGGAGTCCTAACCACTGGACCGCCAGGGAATACCCTAGATAGGGTATTTAAAATAGGACTATCCCAGAAAACCCTGGAAGTATAATTTCCATAATCAAATACTACACTGTTTTGTTTACCATGTAAAAAATAATTTTGAAAATATTCGCCAAAAACGAGGACATTAATGTGTGCAGTAATAAGCTTTCTTATTCTTACAAATAAAATCAGAAGTGGTCCTCAACGTAGCCACCCAACTTAACTCAGCTCCACTCTGTCCTCTCCGCTATGTTATTTTTAATTATTGGTTCAATTTTACAGAGTGAAGAACAGCATCAGCCTTCTGAAGTCTTTCATAATTCAAATCTGCACAAAATTGTTATGAGAGAGGAAGGAGGGACCAAGAAATAAAGGAGTTTCCAGAAATGATAAAATAAAAATAAAGTCCTATGATATGTCTATAATAAAAAAGAAATTTGAATTACGAAATAAAGCTATGAGGAAGAGACCCAGCCCCAAGGTTGCAAATTTAACTAAGTATTTAGCATTCGATCCATTCTTAGATTTATTTCAGTTAAGGGTACTGATAAATTATAGCACAGAACAAAGTGAGAAGAGCGCTGTGTCCCGGCCCGGCTCTGTCCTCATGCTTTCTGTGGGACCCCAGCTGCCCCTCCTTTTTGAGCCTCGGATGCCGCTCTGTCTCATGAGCCATTGGAATAAGGAGTATCTCTCCACCCTTTTGCCTGTTAGACTCCTCTAGAGAGATTTTTTTTTTCTTTTTTTTTTTAGAGAGATTTTTAAACACATCAAATGTCCCTAGAAATTTCCAGAACTCTTAAACTGGATTCTGGTCGTAGGTCCTTGGGATCAATATTTCTAAAAAGCTCCCCGAGTGGTTCCAATGCATTGCCGGAGCTGAGAATTACTGGATGAGAGAGATGATTTCTATGTTCTCTTCGAAAAATTAGGGTTTTTAAACCTAATTTCATGGGACACTTCTCCCTCAGGCTCTCATTCCAAAAAGAAAATCCAGAATAGCACAAGCTTCCTTTTGTTTCCAGGAAACACACACATGCAAAGATGTAGAGGTCAAGACCAAGGTTTACGTATGACCCTCAGCATCATGATGGTTTGGCTGATTTTAAGGAGAAATTCTAAATAGTTTCTAAACGGTATTTGTTGCTTCCAGGTGCACTGAGAGGTCCCCAGGTGAGCAAGGAAAGGAAAACGATGGAGCCCTGGGCCAGCTCTCACGTGGGAACCGGCCGCGGCCACTAACCTTTAGGCCAGTGGAGTGAGCCGTCCTCTGAACACAATAGAAGCTCTGCCACTTTGAAGATAAGCTCGCACAGCCCGCTTGAAACAATAATTCTGTACTTTCTTTCCTGTTTCTAGATTTATTTTAAGTATTAGTATAAAATGTCAGAGCAGCTGATAGCGGCCAGATCAGTTTGTATAAAGCTCGACTGCCTGTTTGTGGTATATTACGGCTATATTTGACACAGGAAAGCACTTAATCATGCATGCTATCAGCTGACCACACCCACCTTTGTGAGGACCCTCCGAGGCCTCGAGATTTATCACCGTGAACTTGAACTGGATGGACAGGCCCTGATGGATAACACAGGCTGCTTCTGAGAAGTTGGGGCTAAAAGGGTACCCTCCACAGTCCACAACAGTGCCAGGAGAAAGTCGCCCAGGGATGCCCTGACTCTTATCTCAGGCTGAAATTTTAGGAGTGCAAATCTGATGATTTGGCAATTGTGGGAACCTCCCGAAGCCCCATTTTGCCCCCACATTAAATGGTCTTTTTCTGAAGCCGTTAACCACATTTTCCTCTGTACACCACCTGATAAGTGATCCAGCTCAAAGAGGAAAGGCCGGCGTCTTTGCTCTTCACCACCCTCTTTTCCGGCGGGTCATTCTATTTGCATATTTGTAAGTCTCAGCACCTGAGGGCTGGCACGTGGGCAAGGCATGCGGGTGGAGGCCCTTCTCTCCATGTCACACGCTGGACACCTGAGGCCCATGACAGAAGTAAGTGGCCTGACCACGGGGAAGCATGCACAGGGGACCGCGATCCAGAAATCCTAGCCCTAACTCCTTCCTCTTACGCGCAAAGCACTCGGGCCACGCGATCCGGTGGTGGCATTTGACCAGAAGTCAAGAAATCTGGATTCCACTCTTGGTTTCCACTTTCTGCAGTGAAAATGTGACCTTTCACAAATCACCTCTGACGTCTGCTTCTACCTCTGAAATGGGGATGCTTGTCCCCCCGTACCCAATGGGGATATACCCAGATAGGGAGGCACAGCTCAGAGGACCGGTGTCAAATGGATAGGAAATATCTACCACGTTGTCATTAAATATTAATATTTTAAAATACCTGTTTGGAATTACACTCTGGGGCCAGACTTACTGGTCACAGCTTAGCTCTTCCAAGGCACTTACAAAACCTCTCCTAGGAACTTCCCTGGTGGTGCAGTGGTTAAGAATCCACCTGCCAATGAAGGGGACACAGGTTCGAGCCCTGGTCCGGGAAGATCCCACATGCTACGGTGCAACTAAGCCCGTGAGTCACAACTACTGAGCCCGCGTGCCACAACTACTGAAGCCCGCGCACCTAGAGCCCGTGCTCCGCAACAAGAGAAGCCATTGCAATGAGATGCCTGGGCACCGCAATGAAGAGTAGCCCCCGCTCGCCGCAACTAGAGAAAGCCCGCGGGCAGCAATGAAGGCCCAACGCAGCCATAAATAAATAAATTAATTAATTAATTAAAAAAAAAAAAACGACCTCTCCTAGCCTCAGTTTCCTCATCTGTAAAACAGCAATAAATCCCATAGCTTTTTTTCCCTCTTTATTATGGACATTTTCAAACATACTTTTAAATGGTAGAAGGAACAGTAGAATGAACTATGGAAATTAGTGCATCGCCTAGTCCCAAATATTTTTTTCTGAATTTCTTTAAACCAAATCCCAGGTATCAAGGCTTTCTCCCATCTCTGGCTAATTAGGTTATACATTTTCTAACATCACCAGCATGCCGTGCCATGTCACACCCAGCAAAATTAACAATCATTCTTTAACATCATCTAATATCTAGTCCATAGCCAATTTCCCTGGTTGTCTCAAAGATGTATTTTTACAACTGGTTTATGAATTCAGAATGCCAATAAGCTCCAAATGCTGAACACGGTTACTATGTATCTTAAGCCATGTCTATTCTGTAACAGTTCTCTCTCTCTCTCCATTTAAATCAAAACATTGTTTTGTTGGAGAAAGCATATCATTTATCTTGCGGAATCTTCCGCATTCTGGGTTAGGTGGACTGCTTCCTTCTACCGGTATCTAACTTTTCCCTGTCAGTCTTCAGTATGGATGTCATCATAGGTTTGATGGTAAGGATTACATGAGTTAATACCTGTAAAACTCTTAGTACTATATTAGTTTGCAAGGGCTGCTGTAACAAAATATCACAAACTGGGTGGCTTAAACAACAGACATTTACTGTATCACAGTTCTGGAGGCTGGAGTCCATAATCCAGTGTTCTTAGGGTTGGTTCCTTCTGAGGACCATGAGGGAAGGGTCCAGCCTTCTCTTCTTGGTTTGCAGATGCCATTTCTTCCTGAGTCTCTTCACTTGCTCTTCCCTGTATTTGTGTCTTTCTCTGTGTCCAAATTTGCCCTCCCTAGAAGGATGCCAGTCATTTTGGATGAGGACCTACCCTAACAACCTCATCTCAGTTAATCACATCTGCAACAACTCTATTGCCCAATAAGGCCACATTCTGAGGTGCTGAGGGTCAGGACTTCAACATATGCATTTTGTGGGGACACAGTTCAACCCATAAGAGCACAATACCTGGCACGTTGTAAAATTTCTATAAATATTAGCTAAGTTGTCAATAATTCCATCATTACCACGTTATATTGTTACTCATTTAAGGATTAAATGAGTCAATACATGTAAAACATTGAACATAATACCCAGCCTGTAGTGAAATTTCTATAAATATTAGCTATGAAGTTGTAATATGTTACAATGTTAATTATTTAGTAACTGTTTCCATACTGATGTATATTCACGTTACAGTGTTACTTCTTTAGTAATTTTAATACTAATTTAAATTCATGAGGCGCAGTAAGAATGAGCCTCAGGCCAAATAAATTTTACTAGGTAGGGGCACAGGAAAAGGTCTGAAACTTGGGAGACTAGAGGGAAAGGGGGAGCCTGGCGGCCACCAGAGAATCTGGGAGCCCCACCTCGGGGAAGGTCAAGTCCTGGCTCTCCTGTGCCACCCAGCCACACCACCTGCACAAGCTGCTTCTTCAGACTGAGGTTTCCTTCCCTCCAAAGTGATCAAACATGAGATATTCTCCAAGCCTCTTTCACTTCTGATATTCTAGGTTCTGTAAAGAAAAGGACGGTGAAAGGCACAGGAGGCAACTGTCATTTGTAACATCAAGAAAGCTATTTCACTATATTTATAGTATCACCAAAAAAGGTAAATGCTTAAAATGCATGCTTAAAATGTACTTTTAATTTAGTAAAAGTGGTCAAGTTGACATATGTCAGCCTTCTTTTATATCACAATTTTCTTCACTTTGGTTTATCCCTAGTTGTTTTTCTATTTCATGGATCATTTTTATTTTCTTCTTATAAGTGAATTTTCTTTGCTCTCAGTGTTGTGGTTATTTCTTTCTTGTTTTTAAGCCTCTAACTAATTACTTTCTTTTTTTAATTTTTTAAAATTTTATTTTCTATTACAGTAGAGTTGATTTACAATGTTGTGTTAGTTTCAGGTGTACAGCAAAGTGATTCATTTATACGTATACATATTTTCACTCTTTTTCAGATTCTTTCCCATATAGGTTGTTACAGAATATTGAGTAGAGTTCCCTCTGCTATACAGTAGGTCCTTGTTGATTATCTATTTTAAATATTAACTTATTAATTTCTTTGTCTTCCTTTTCCATTTTTCCATCACCAAGCTCTCTTTCCTGAACTGTATTCTCTGTTACTCCCCTCCTGGGTACATTTTCTTTTTTTCTCTCACTCATTTCTTTCTTCTCTAACCTGGATGAAGGAGTCCAAATCTCTTGCTACAAAGATGGAATCACTTACAGCATCCCAGTGAGATTTCATCCTGAAAACTCTGCTTCCCTTTTTCAGATGAGAGCAGGAATCCGGAATGCTGCCGGCCAGGGATAAAGACACAGGGCTTGGGATAAAGAACCACACAGCCCTTCACAACTTTACACGAACCCTCTGCCTCACATCCCACAGAAAGTCATCCGTCCCTACTGGATATTTCTCCCCGGGGACCACCCTGCTAGGGAGCTCAGCTGCCCGGCACATTCACGGCCCAGGAGCCTACTGGTAAGAGCGGCGGACAGGGACGACGCTCGGTCGCGGGGAGCCCGTTGTGTGGCCAAAACACAGCCTTCGAGACGCTGACGTTGTGAGAAGAGTGAGGACACACGTGCGGATCATCAGAAATGATCACGAATTGAAAAGAAAGCCCAGAGTTCACCGAGGACTCTTAACACCTTCTTGTAGCCACACCCACAGTGAGGGGGGCCCGGGGGGCAGCTGCAGGGGGACGCGGCGAGAAGGGGGCAGTGGGGTCGCAGGGGCCACCCAGGCCAGGAGCCGGCATCCAGGGGACTGTCCATCAAGAGGGCTCCTTCGTTTTCTGTCTCCACCCATGCGCCAGGCAGCCTTTTTGTCCTGGTTTCGTTTCCCTAATAAACTTCCCTCCTGAAAAGACACAGCTCCCATTAGAAAAAATTACATGGCCTTTCTGTGTCAGACCCATTTCACTTGCTTGGACAGTGTAAGCCAGTTCTCCCCTAAAACCTGATTACCCTGGATAAGCTGAAAGGCCAAAGTAATACGACCAGAGCTTGGCAACGCTTGGGATGTGAGGGCTAAACGATGTGGAAAGCGTCAAAGTCAGAGCTCCTAGAAGGGTGATACACCACATAGACTAGGACGAGGTAGAGTCCATCCAGTTAAGCACCTTCAGCCTGGCCTCCCCACCAACCGACCCTATCGCTGTCCTGGGGCGGACAGTCTGTTGGAAGTCGTCTGGAACCTCAGGGGCCGTATTTCACGTCCATGTTCGTTGGACAACTACGTGCTGAGTGATCACTACATGCAGGACCCTGAGACGGACGCCATGAGATTGTACAAGGATGAAGGGCACAGGGTTGAGTCTGGAAGATAAGACACACGGAAGTAACTACAAGTGCAAACGTATTGGTTATTTGTATTATGTGTCACTTAGGATGCTGTCAGCAGCAAATAATAGGAAATTCCAACTTTTAATTTGGTTTAACTAAGAACTCTAGAAATAGGGTGATTGTAGGGTTGGTTAATGTAACAGCTGAGATGTCCTCCTGGACGAGGGTCTTTCCTTCTTCCCCCGCTGCCACCCAGCCACGCTGGCCTTGTCCTCGGGTCTGTCCCCTCACGGGCACAAGAGGGCAATAGCTCCAGTCACTGCACATGGCACACTGGGTGAAAGAACAGGGTCCAGTGTCTCCATGTGTCTTTCCTTCATTTTTATGGACAGAAAATCATCCTTGGATCTGCCTCTCCCCCCCACAACTTTCTCTGGGTCTCACTTCTCAGAATTACATCACCGGCAAGACAAATAATATTAACCTGAGCACTTGAACCAATCAAGATTCAACCCTCTGGGCCGGGGGAGGGAGCCCTGGACACCAGACACTGAAACAAAATCTGGATTCTGTTACCAAGGGAAAAAGGGGGGAAGGCTGGCTGTCAGGTGGACGGTCGGCGGGGTTTACAGGAACGCGTACTGTCGCGGGCACGTGTACTTGAAGCTGTTCAGCCACATCCCGCAGAGGTTTAGACAGATCTAAACCTGCACAACAAAGCATCTGAGCGTCTTACATTGCTTTACAGGAGAAAGAAAAACGCTGTTTCTCCCAGAACTGAGGACAGCTCTTGGGTCCATACAGCCGCTGCTCCTCGCGGCCCTAATGTGCTGGATCCCGCGTGCGGCTCTGCGCTGAGCACCCACGCCCATGAGCTCCATCAGCTCTTGCCACCCTCCTGCCGAGGGAATGTCTTATCCCCATTTACACAAATGAAAGGAAACAAAAGCAAAAGCTTTGCTTCAAGGAAGTGAAGGAACTTGGCAGAGTCACACAGCTAAGATGTGACCCAGCTGAGAGTCAGGTGGGAGCCCCCCCCCCGTGCTACCATCTCTACTGCGTCTTGCGGGGATGACCGTGGGGTGGGGCTGGGGGAGCTCAGCTGCGTGCCCCCCACAGGCTCTGTGCCGCCGTAGAACGTGAGGCTCAGGGTTGGACGGAAAGAAGCCCCGGAGGCTTCTAAGGGGGGTTGCTGGTTGTTTGAGGACCACCTGGGAATCCGGGAGCTACAGTGACGGGGATTTCGTCCCCTTTCTCCCAGGAAACGTGGGTGCTCGGCGCTGCGGATGATAGCGCGACAAAGAGAGCTGACTCGTAAAACGCTCAGACATGCACCCGGGAGCCACGTTATCCCTTCACACTTCTCTCTAGGAAATCTGGAATCCCGTCTGCGTCTGCCCTAATTACAAGCGACACGCGTCTGCTGCCCTTCATGGCGGACGCGCCACCGCATCTGATGTCAGCGACGGAACAGCCTGGACCAGCTCTGTCCCGGAGAACTTTCCACGACGGTGGGAAGGTTCCGTGTCTGCCCGCGTGATGCAGGTGCTACAAGCCCCATGGAGCCGGTGAGCACATGAAATGTGCCTGGCGCGACAGAGGAACTGACCCTTTAGTTTTACCTAAGCTTAGTTTACATTTAAAGAGCCACATACGGCTCTGGCTGCCGTGGCGAGCGGTGCGGGCACAGGCATGGAGTGCCTGCCCCGGGTTTATTGCTCTAGTAAGCTTGACGCCTCTATTTGTGGTAACCGGTTGCAACCGGAATTCTTCCTGGGTTCCTTGAGTTAATCATCAACCTGATCTCAATGCTGGAAATTAAATTCTGTTGCGAAAACTCCTCAAGTATGAATTCGATAAGGCGAAGGGACGAAAATAGGTGGAATAAACTTTCCCTTATGTCGATGAGATCTGAATTTGTTGGGCAATGGGAGCAAAATATATACCCCATCACCTGAGTGAAGTTTTCCACTCAGGTTGTGGGTAAAAGAATGAGCTTCTGAAGCCAATAACGCAATTGCCTAAGAACACCTATTCAGAGAGGCAGGGCCATAACTGTCCTTGCCCTCTTGAGAGAAAAAATAGAATCAACGTCTCTCCTGTGATTCACTCGAGTGACCATAATTTCTGGAACGTTCTAGGCACCAAACAGAAATCATTATCTGACGCCATTCCCACTTGTCGGCCCTGGTTAGGCCCACGGAGGAGACCTGGGGACAGGAGGAGGAGGACAGGAAGGGATGGGCCTGCATCAGTGAAATCTCGTGCTTTAACAGAAAAGGGGGATGAGGGAATAAAGGGTTAGAGCAAGTCCCCCGGGAAGACATTTCATACCTTGTGAGGCTGTGAGTGTAGCTCCCTATTAATCTAAACAAATACTTTATCCTGCAATTCGATGGGGCCATGATCCCGGGCTTTGTGAGGCCGTAGATGCCATTTCTCTGCCTGGCTCTCTGCCCGCTAAGGGATCTTGGAAATGGTTGAGAAAAGCTGCCAATGACAACATCCACACTCCCACCCAGCCGTGACCTCGGGGGGAGCTGGGGTCGCACTGTTGCGTGAAGCTGAGGCCTGTCAGCAAGTGCCCTGCTATCTCCAGAGAGGTCCCTTCCTTCCTGGACTGATACAGGGGTAGCTTAGCTGGGCAGGTGACCCTCACCTCCACCCCGGATCGAGTCCCATGGAGTCAGACACTTCATTTCATCATCATTATTAATAGCTGGGTGTGGGAATGTTTCCTGAAGGACACGATAAGAACCACAGAGAATCAGAAGGAAACAAAGTCATGACTCAGCACTTTCCCCCCCTCCTACCCGACGGCCGGAGGGAGTTTCCTGTTTGACCTGAGGATATCTGTGGGGTCTGGGACGCCTGCCCAGTGTCTGCTTGAAGATCTAATATCGTGTGGGCTCAGGGTGGGCAGCCACTGAGATTCAGAAAAATAGTAGCTAGCCTCTGTGTCCCAGCCCCCCTCCGGCCCTCTGGGTACCTAAGCTGATGAGCAGAGATACCTTCCAAACTTATTTACAGTGCCAGCTCCTCCTTCCTGAATTCTAAGTAGTTTGGCAAAGGGAGGGAACCTAAAGTATACTGAGAATTTGTACATAGGTCTATGTACAAATATAGATGTATATCAGATTAGCCTCTCTATCTCCCTGTGAGATAAGAAATATTAATCTATTTTATAATGTCATCTGCAGCAACATGGATGCAACTAGAGATGACCATTCTAAGTGAAGAAAGTCAAAAGGAGAAAGGCAAATATCGTATGATATCACTTATATGTGGAATCTAAAATATGACACAAATGAACCTATCTATAAAACAGAAACAGACCCACAGACACAGAGAACAGAGGGGGGTGGGGGAGGGATGGAGTGGGAGGTTGAGGTCAGCAGATGTAAACTTTTGTAAACAGAATGGATAAACAACAAGGTCCTACTGTATAGCACAGGGAACTATATTCAATAGTCTATGACGTACAGAGTGAAGTAAGTCAGAAAGAGAAAAATAAATACCGTATGCTAACACATATATATGGAATCTAAAAAAAAAAAAA
>NC_041228.1:77959729-77994981 GCF_002837175.3 Physeter macrocephalus
ACGTAAATGTATAGCTGATTCACTTTGTTATACAGCAGAAACTAACACACCATTGTAAAGCAATTATACTCCAATAAAGATGTTAAAAAAAAAATAGTCTATGACAAACCATAATGGAAAAGAATATTTTAAAAAAAGATTGTCAGGGCTTCCCTGGCGGTCCAGTGGTTAAGAGTCCACGCTTCCACTGCAGGGGGCCTGGGTTCAATCCCTGGTCGGGGAACTAAGATCCCACAAGCTTCACAGCGCAGCCAAAATAAAAAATAATAATACTTTAAAAACAAACAAAAAAACTCTCCATGTAACACTCAGAAAAATGTCACACCCCAAACCCACACCCCACATCACCTTCCTTGTCACTGACCTGCCTCTCCAGCAGGGGAATGATGACGTGAGTGAAGCACCTTCAGGGCACAAAATACAGTCATTTCCCAGAGACCCCAAAAAACTTAATAATTAAGATAAATAACATCTTATTGAAATATTTTTAAATAAAAATCAATACCAAAAGAGCCATGGGTCTTTGGCCCTTCGTATCTGGGCCACAGCTAGCCAGGGAGAAGAGCTACCTGTCCCCGCCTCTTCAGTGTAAGTGGAGCCCCCGTGACGGAACGCCAAACTCCATTCTTGAGATAAAGGAACTACCGTTTTTCCCACGACATTATTACTATCAAGCTGTTACCAATAATCAGCAAGTCTGGGCTGAATGCTGGCTGTCTTGCAGATGTGGTCCTGGGTGCAGAGGGCTCAGTAATGAACAGGGGAGGTGAGGCCGGCTGGCTGCAGAGGAACAGAAGTGGTAGTAACAGTCCACGGGGCTCAGCTACAAGCAGCCACGTGCAAAGGAGGGGGGATGGCGGATGCACGTGGAAGACACCTAGCCTGCCCAAAGGCATCAGGAAAGGCGTCCGGGGAAAGTGACATCTCAGTTACCAAATGGCAGGGGCAGTAACATGCCTCCTCTGGCACCAGGGAGACGAGGAACGTGTGTCCAGAGAGGCTGCTGTTTACTGGGTACTTATATTAGTTGACAAATCACAAGCATAGCGGCACTGAAAGCTCAGGCCATCCCGCAAGACAGCTGTGCTTCTCTCTCGAACACTCCCATCTAATCCATCAACAAATTCCGCTTGTTCTACCTTCAAAATACATACTCCAACCAGCTCCTGAAAGGTCCATCCCGACACCCAGGCTGAGCCCCCAAATGGCCACCTGGCGTTCTCCTTTGCCCCCTTACTCACCTCTGGGGACTGGTTCCAGAGCCATCCTGCCAAAGTGTAAATCTCATCACGCCCAAACCTTCCAGCTGCTTCTCGCTCTTACTCAGAGTAAAGTCCAGTAAGTCAGTACTTCTGCTGGCATGACTTGCAGGAACTCAGGAGACCCACAGAGAATTATTTCCACACGATACCCACCCCTCATTTCTGCACCATCTTGGTTCCTAGTAGATACTCCTATAAAAATACCACTGTCATCCACTCCAATTTATCTGACCAACAGAGGCTGGGACCACGCGCCCTCAAGTAGTCTCATGGCACGTAGTTAAGGCTAATACCTCCCAGGGTCCGAGCAGTAGGGTGAGGCCAGCCTGCAGTATTGACCCCAACCATGCCCCCCAGGGCCCTGGATCCAACGAGCTGAACAAATCTCACAAACCATCAGGGTCTGCCTTAGAGAAATCCAAGTGGCTTTTTCCTTAACTTTCTGTGTTGCTCTTTTAACTTGGCCCAAGGCATTAATCCAGGTACAGAAGGAGGATGTCTAGGGCATTCTATCAGCCATGACAACCCTGACCAATGAGTTTAGACTGACCTAACTGGCTTTCAAGGATGAGGTCATATCACTGACTGCTTCAGCTAAAATCAGGGGCAGATTCCACACCACCTTTTCTAATCGGATGCTTCCCATTGCAGGAGAAACTGCTCACAGGGGCACATAAATAAGAAGCCAACATCCCTCCAGGGCGCTCCCTTGAGAACCAAGGTACCGCTGCTTTGGGGAAGGGCTCCACGGCTGTCCGAGGGTTATGTGATCTCTGGGTAGTATTTTCTTAAATACTTACAGGTCTCCCAGGACCACTCCTAGGGGTCAGGTCCCTGTGTCTTCATAAGAAAGGCAGATTAAGCCCTGTCTTCCAGACTAGACGTACAGCACTGGGAGTGCACGCCATGCCCCTGGAGAGAAGTTCACGACTGTTGGGGCCATTCAATGAGACCCACATCCCGGGTTTCTGTGAAAAGACGGACAACGCCAATGATGCAGCATCCGAGCCAGCTGTTAGGTCTGTGGGTCCCAGTTCAGTCTGAAAAATTGAGTCCAGTCCTTGCTTTTAGGAAGGGCATCCCCTGCAACCTGTCCTGTTTGGACACACCACCCAAGCAGCGGTATCCATTCAGCCCGCAGCATAGTGGAGCCATGGCTACGGAGAGGGCGGGGGTGGGGAAGGCATCCAGTGGTGTCAGCAGGACACCTTTGTTTTTGCACGTGAGGCCCCCACTGCTGCCTCCGGTAGGTTTCTCAGTAAACAGTGAGCACGCGCGGTCAAAGTCACCTGGAGGAGGCTGGCAGACCCAACAGGCTTAAACTTGAGTCCCTCCCGACAGTGTAAAGGAGCCGCGCTAGGCCATTTTCCTTTTTGAGAAAGGCTCCAAAAATGATCATTGATGTCCCTCAAGCCCCCGCAAGTCCTGAAGTCCACGGTCCCCTCCCCAGGTGCCTGGGAGGTGCCGTCCCTCTACTGGCGCAAAACCGGTGTGGCCGGCCTGGCACCTATAACTTCACTTCTGGTCTAAATGTTCCCCTGCTCTCACCAAGACCTTTCTCTGGGAGGGTCAAGTGCAAGACGAACAGGGCATGTTTTTATGTTCTTTTTAATGAATTAATTTTATTTATTTATTTTTGGCTGTGTTGGGTCTTCACTGCTGCATGCGGGCTTTCTCTAGTTGCGGCGAGTGGGGGCTACTCTCTGTTGCGGTGAGTGGGCTTCTTATTGCGGTGGCTTCTCTTGTTGCGGAGCACGGGCTCTAGGCGCATGGGCTTCAGTAGTTGTGACACACGGGCTCAGCAGTTGTGGCTCGCGGGCTCTAGAGCGCAGGCTGAGTAGTTGTAGCGCACGGGCTTAGTTGCTACGTGGCATGTGGGACCTTCCTGGACCAGGGCTCGAACCCGTGTCCCCTGCACTGGCAGGATTCTTAACCACTGTGCCACCAGGGAAGCCCAGGGCATGTTTATAAAATGGACAGAGAACACATTTATTAGCATGAGCTGCCATAAAAAAATACCACAGACTGGAGGGCTTATACAACAGACATTTATTTTCTCCTAGTTCTGGAAGCTGGGAAGTCAGATCAAGGTGCCAGGGTTGGTTTCTAGTGAGGCCTCTCTTCTAGGCTTGCAGACAGATGCCTTTTCAATATGTCTTTACATGGCCTTTCCTCTGTGCTTGTGCAGAGAGAGAGAGAGGTCTGGTGTCTCTTCCTCTTCTTATAAGACATCAGTCCTGTTGGATTAGGACCCACCCTTACGACCTCATTTACCTTATTCAACCCCCTCAAGGCCGTATCTAAAAATATATTGACACCAGGGGTTAGAACTTCAGCATATGAACTGGGGGGGGGGGGACACCATTCAGTCCATCCCAGCCCTTAGTCCCCAGACAGGCTACGGTAGGGGGAATTGGGAAAAAGGGTCCTCAAGCATGTGGTCATTATCTTCATGATCTAGGGCCATGTTAATCTGACGAGAGAATCCACGTGGCTGAACCAGAAGGAAGTTCAAGGCCTCCCTTTGCCTGGGCTGCCCCCAGAGAATGCACCTCCAGGCCAGCCTACAGCTACCTTTAGGTGAAAAAAAAGAGCATCATACCCAGCTTTCATAAGGGCAGAATCCCCAAATTTTCAAAATAGGTCTAGATACCTATTGAGACACAGTCCCCTGGGGTGTCCTGCTACACGCCTTATGAGCAAAGGCACTGGCTCTCTGTTTGAGACTCTTCTCCCAGAAGGTTTGTCCAGCACGCAGCCTTGGAGGGTAAAGGCAATCTCTCGCTCCAGATCCAAGGGCAGCTGTGTTAACTTTCCAGGGTAATAACACTTCCCTCCAGGGCAAAGATCGCACAGGCTCGTTGTCCACTATTAAAGATTCGGGGCTCCTTAAACTTGGGGTTCCTTTCACAGATGCGACCCCTACACGCACAGCTTCCACCCGCCCCTCACCACGCTGCTCTGTGGGGAAGGCTCGCGGGGCTCTGACCGACCGCTACTGCCATGAGTGGCCGCGTCCTTGGTCTCTGACCGCCCGCTGCCGGCATCACTAAAACGACGGGGGCTAGGTCCTCAGTTTGCAAGTAGGAGAACCCCTTCCCAGGTCTTGATGATCACCCCAGCTCTTGTTCATCCTGATCATTGCCCTGGAGGCCGCCGAGAGCAGACGGTTCCTTCCTGGGGACTGCCTGATCCAGCGGCCAGAGCATCTCCGTCCGGCGTGCGGGCCGGGAACAGGCGAGGGCGGAGAGCCCCAAATCGTTTCCAGTCAGTTTTGCAGGAGGCTGCTTCCGTGCTTAGCCACACTGGACGCCTGTGAGTGGGGCAGAGCTCGGAGTTCCATCAAATGCTTGGCTGTCAGTGCCTTTTGCGGTAAAAGGCTCACCATTGTCAGGATGCAAATGGTCCAGAAAGCCAAACACAGACGCAGGGCAGTCTCACGGGCTGCGGGGAGCTGGCAGAGGCCGGCCGCTCAGAATCGGATGACATCGTAACCCAAAAATGTGTCAACGGCACCGACAGCCCTGAGAGGTTCCAGGGCGCAGCGTGGTCCATCTGCCAGGGACGATCAAGGGCCGTGTCCCGCGTGATGTGGTCCCTGCTTTGTGAGGACGGCTGAAGGCTGGGAGACCGCTGGATAGTTCTGGAAAGGGTTCAGCGAGGCTGACAGGGAGTCCTCGCACCAAAGGGGCCCGTCCCAGGCGTCCCGGGCACAGGCCTTAGAACCCCTGGGAGCAGCCCCGGGCAGCATGTCCCCTGTGTGATGCGGAGACGGGGTCAGAGGTCAGCCGACGGAGCTGGGTCCCACCACACTCTGCCAGCAGAAACCCTGCGAGGTGCCGTCCTCATGGTTCCACCCCCAGCTGTGGTTAACAAGGATTCCAGAGTAAATCACATCATGAGGAACAAAGGGACTAAGATTCTGAAAGGGAAGAGTGGGACAGCAAAAGTAAAGCGCACGCTCAATACGTATATAAGTACCGTGAATAAATAAAAGGAAAAGGGCCACACAGAGCGTCACACAGAGTGCCACACAGAGTGCCACATTTGTAATGTGTAAATATTTCTACTTTAAAAAGACGCTATGAGGACCTAAAAGCCATCTTGTAAGCCCTGCAGAGAAAGCTATGCTAACCCGTATGTAAGTTTTTTCAGTGTGATTTACCATATTTTTGTTTTCTCCAGAACCAAAAACAGCCTGAGGGACTTCTTTCCTGTTTGTGGGACTCAGATGAGTAGGAGGAGGGAGTAGGGGAGCCCCCTCCCCTTCTCACAGTCCAGCGGGCAAAGGCCTCTCTTTGGCGGTCTGGGTTCAGGATCTGAGAGAAGGAGAAAGGGGGGAGTGGGGTGCAGCGGGCCCAGAGCCAGCAGCTCCATCACAATGTCTCATCACCTACCTACCTACCTACCTACCTACCTACACATCAATTCTTCTAAAGATGGATTCGGATATAATTTACCCGCATGTAAAATTGCACCCATGTGAAATATACATGGTGTTCGTTTATTCACAGAGTTTGGTCTGAGTTTAGGATAATCCCATCTCTCCAAATATCAAAACCCATTAGCAGTCTATTCTCCAACTAGTCTCTGATCCAGCCTGAGAAAACCGCTAACCTACCTTCTTCCGCTAGACGCGCCTGTTCCGGGCAGCGTACATCAAGGCGATCATGCAGCGGGTGGCCTTCCGTGCCCAGCTTCATTCACGCAGCTCAGTGCGTTCGTGGTTCATCCACGGTGTAGGGCAGCGGGCCGCAACATCTTTGGCACCAGGGACCGGTTTGTGGAAGACAATTTTTCCAGCGACAGGAGAGGGGGGGATGCTTCAGACAGTAACACGAGCGGTGGGGGGCGGTGGGGGCGGCAGATGAAGCTTCGCTCGCTCACCCGCCGCTCACCTCCTGCCGTGCGGCCCGGTTCCTAACAGGCCGAGGATCGGTACCGGTCTGCGGCCCAGGGGCTGGAGACCCCTGGTGCAGGAGGTATCAGCACGTCATTCTGTCTTACGGCCAAATAACATCCACTGTACACCACACTTGGATACATCGCATGGTGTGTAGCCATTCATTCATTAATGCACACTGGGGTTGTTTTCATGTTTTGGCCACTATGAATGACGCTGCTATGCACCTTTATGTACAAGTTTAGGTACGGATGTATGTTGTCAATTTTCTTGGGCACGTACAAGAGGAAACATATAGTAACTCTATGTTTCCTATCTTGATGAACTGTCAAACTGCTTTTCTTCCCAGCTGCACCAGTTTACGTTCCCACTAGCAATCTAGGAGGGTTCCATTTTTTCCATCTCTTGGCCAACACTTGCTATTGTTGTCTTCTGATTATAGTTATCCTAGTGGGCTTGAAGCGGTATCTCTTTGTGGGTTTTTTTTTGGCCTCGCGGCACGGCACGTGGAATCTTAGTTCCGTGACCAGGGATCGAACCCACGCCCCCTGCAGTGGAACCGCCGAGTCTTAACCACTAGATCGCCAGGGAAGTCCCTTTCTTTGTGGTTTTGATTTGCTTTTCCCTAATGGGACGCTAATGATGTGGAACATCTTTTCATGTGCTTATTGGCCATCTGTATATCTTCTCTAGAGAAAGAGCTATTCAAATCCTTTGCCCATTTAAAAAATTCTGTAACATCTCTTTGTTGACTTGGAAGGGTTCTTTATATATTCTGGATACCAGTTTCTCATCAGATATGTGATTTCTAAATGTTTTCTCCCATTTTGTGGGTTATCTTCTCACTTTCTTGGTATATCATTTGTAGCACAAAAGTTTAAATGTTGATATAGTCAAATTTACCTCTTTTTTCTTTGGTGGCTTATGCTTTTGGTGTCATATCTAAAGAGCCACTGACTAATCCAAGGTCACAGAAATTTATTCTCATGTTTTCTTCTACAAATGTAATAGCTTTAGCTCTGACATTCAGGTCTATGATCTCTTTTGAGTTAGTTTCGGTGTGCTACAAGGAAGGGGTTGGATTTCACTCTTCGGCATGTGGATACCCATTTTTCCGGCACCATTCATTGAAAAGACCCTTCTCACCCTATTCTCACCCTATTGAACTCCATGTCAACTTTGAGCGAAAATAATTCTGTTTCTCTCTGACCACAGCCTGCGAGGAGGACAGTCACGTTCATTAACACAGTCCCCTCACATTCCAGAATCTCTAGTACCTGGTATTTTGTGAGACAAACCTCCTCCAAACGCATTTGTTAACTAAACTAACACGAGAAGCGTACTTAACCTTGCTGAACTACCTAAGAACTTGAACCACTTCTGCTTGCTATAAATACTCAGTGCTGTGAAGGAGGCTACTGGTTTCTATTGAAACTCGATCCTGGAGTATTTGTCTGGGAAGCGGGGGGACTGATTTTCCTGTTTTACCCATGACCTCTCCCAATAAATGCATTTATTAATTTCCATGAATTGTTGTGGCTGCTGGGAGGTGTGGAGCGGCCGCCAGTGGTGGCTCAAAAAGCCAGGCTGCCAGCAGAGGCCACAAAGACCCTGGACTCACTCCTTCCCGACTTTGTCATGGCCTTGGCCCCTCCAGTTCATGCCCTAACTCAGCCTTCCAACCGACTTGCAGAGAGAATCGTGGGCACATTTTAAGTTCTCCTGGCCAATCCTATGACAGCACCTCAAAAACATCCCATGAAGTTTTGGCCTTCACGGTGGACCAACTCAAGCTCCTTGGCCCACTGAAGGCACTCAAACCATATCATAGAGAATACTCAAGATTTAACGCAGGGCCTAAATTTGTTTGTTCCACAGACTCCAGGAAAAAATCACCATTGAAGTGGTCTTCACGGAGCCCAGAAACAACCTCAAATGAGGGGTTGTAATTATTTCAGAGACGTCAAGCTCTAATTCAACCTGAGTGTCCTTCCAGGCTGGCGCGCTCCTTCTAATAGGTACACCACCGTCAGATCCACGGTGTTCCAAGGAAAAGCACACGCACTGGAACATTCTCAAGTCCGGGCGGGACCCAGAAGAATGGGGTTCAGCCTCCTCACCCGCCAGCATGACCAACATGTCTGCTCCTCTGCTAGGAAGAGATATGGAAAGGCCTGGAATCCCAGGATCTTTTTCTTTTTTTAATGAATTTATTTATTTTTATTGAAGTATAGTTGATTTACAATGCTGTGTTAGTTTCAGGTGTACACCAAAGTGATTCAGTTCTACATACATTTTTTTTTCCAGACTCTTTTCCCTTATAGGTTATTACAAAATACTGAGTATAGTTCCTCGTGTTATACAGTCGGTCCTTGTTGGTTATCTATTTTATATATACTAGTCTAGAATCCCAGGATCTTAACAGGAAGAGGCCTTCAAGATGCATGACTCTCCCCTATTTACAGATGAGGGAACCGAGCCCCAGAGAATCAAGGGATTTGGCCTGTGTCACGCAGGGAACTGAGGCTTTAGAGAAAGACTGTAAAGTACTGGCACATGGTAACGTTCTGGGTCCAGAATCACTGGTGTAAGACAGTTTTCCATTCAAAATCTGATGCTTCAAACATGCCACCATCCTGCCCAAACTATTAAGCTGAGATTTGGATAATTCACAGCAAGCGTTGGCTAAAAGATGGAGGTGGAGGTGGGCAGTTACTACAGCCTCAAAGAAACCCAATCTAAATATAATTCCCCACTGCAGCGTTGGGACACAAAAGACATCCTCTTGTACCGTTTTCTCTGCATGAAATGTGTTACAATGAGAGGTCAGCTGACCTCTGTTCCTTGGATTATGTGGAGACTGTACAAAGAGCCTCCCGGTTTGCATTTCACAGGGCCCAGGTGCTGGCCGCCCCTGAACCCGGGTCCCCAGACCTTACCGTCCAATGCAGCAATTACGTTCTCTCTCTCTGCAGCTGCGCTCGGAAGAGTGCTTTTGTGGCCCACCAGGAATTTCCTGTGATAGAATATCAGAAAGCCACCGGCGGCTCGGAGGAGGTGACCTCACAGGGCAAAAGCTCCCTTTTTCCACAATAAACATTCTCGGCGTGGCCATGCCGGAGACTTCCTACACAGACCCCACACCTACGAGCCACTTGTCATCTTGACACCAAACAGCCGGAGGAAGAAACAGAACCATTTCTGAGAGATTATCTTTGTGGAAAGTGAACTGGCCCCTGGGTTCCGAGGGCATCAGCACATCACAAAAACCAGTGGCCAAAAAGCTTACCCGCAAAGGATTTTAAGAGAACATAGGGTTTTTAAAATTCATTTATTTTCGGCTGCGTTGGGTCTGCGTTGCTGCACGCGGGCTCTCTCTAGCTGTGGCGAACGGGGGCTACTCTTCACTGCGGCGTGCGGGCTTCTCACTGCGGTGGCTTCTCTTCCTGCTGAGCGCGGGCTCTAGGCGCGCGGGCTTCAGTAGCTGTGGCACGTGGGCTCAGCAGTTGTGGCTCACGGGCTCTAGAGCGCAGGCTCAGTAGTTATGGCTTCTGGGCTCTAGAGCGCAGGCTCAGTAGTTGTGGCGCACGGGCTTCAGTAGTTGTGGCTCGCGGGCTCTAGAGCACAGGCTCAGTAGTCGTGGCGCACGGGCTTAGTTGCTCCGCGGCGTGTGGGATCTTCCCGGACCAGGGCTCGAACCCCTGTCCCCAGCACTGGCAGGCGGATTCTTAACCGCTGTGCCACCAGGGAAGTCCGAACAAAGGGGTTTTATAAAGCAAATAGTTTGCGGTTCCTAAGCGAGGGATGGAGGCCGTCAAATGACCCTAAGGCCCTTTAGCATCTTGAGGGAGAGGAGCAGGGCCGCTTGCTGTGCTCCACGGGAGACCTGGGAGCACGGGGGGTGGGGTGGGGGGAGACCGAGGCCTCTGTCCACGAGGCTTTATGTCTCCAGCCCCATCCCAACAGCCAGCATGCAGAAGAGTCACTAAGAATGAAGCCAGGACCACGAGGTGATGAACCATCAGAGCTGGCGTCCATGGAAGACACAGGCCATCCTCTACGGATTGGGAGACAGTGGTCCAGGGCAGGGGCAGCCAGCACACTCGCCGCAGCTTCCTCTGTGGCCCAGACGCCTACCACCGACGGAGGCAGCACCGCAGGCCAGAGGGTGGTGTTTCCTCTTCTCTCTTCCAAAGATTGCTCTCTACACCTTGATTAGCCTTTGTGTCTGAACAGTGTCATGGATCCTCATCCGCAAAATCTCGTGCTTAGAGGCTGTGTGGAGTGCCATTTGTAAATAAGGAAACCGTGATGGATTGACTGGTTGTCTAGCATGAGAGAAGAGGGACCCGTCAAAGCTGAAGGTTAACTTCAGCCCTTCTGAGGGTCTTTGTAATGAGCCACGTGCTTAGCAAGGACTCCTGCGAACACACCTGCCCGTCCCTCCCCCTAGCCTGTAGCTTGGACTCCCCACTATCACTTGATTCCAGTGGTTAATGTTTCCCATTCGTACAATTAATCCCCTCGGTAGCTAATAAGCTCCTGTCCTTCTTGTAAGATAGGACTTGATGGTTTGATTAGGCTTGTGTTTTCCTAGTCTCTGTGGCTCCCTCTCTCTCCCTCTCTCTCTTTCTCTCTCTCTCTCTCTCTCACACACACACACACACACACACACACACACACACACGCCCCTAGAGTCCTTCCCGTCTTTCCGTGAGAAGGTGACAGCAGCGGGGTCGGGCTGCAGGTGGGGCGGGCAGCTGTCCTCACCCGCGTGCTGGAGCTCCTGTCCAGAGCATCCCCCGAACCCACGCCCCTCAGGTCAAGTAGGAAGCCAGCGTGACCAACGGCAAGCACCGACACGAATCTTTACTACAACCCTTTGTCTTGGTGTGGCCGCATTCTTACAGTCCTCCTAAAGGGTCCCAGGTGTCAGACAAGAGCTCCGAGCCCCTTTCTGCTCCTCCTCCTTCTGTATGATTGGAATTACAGGCAGGCCGTTGTAGCAAAGGGTGGGCCCCTCTCACACCTTTTCTGAGGCACAATACAGTTTGCCTTTGACGTCACTTCCGCTGACCCCATCTGAGGACTGGACGCGCGACTCCTTTCCAGACCACAGTGTGGGTGACCCGGGCTCCCCGCCCCCCGAGTCCCGGGCGCTCTGCTCAAGCTGCCATTGTTCGCAGGGGGGCACAGCCGCCCGAGGACGGTGGTTCCGGGGGCCTGGTCTAGGAAAAGGATGTGGCAGGTACCATACAGGAGGGGATTTCATTTATTTATTTATTTTTCAGACCACGCTGCGAGGCCTGCGGGATCTTAGTTCCCCGGCCGCCCGGGGATCGGACCCGCGCCCCCTGCAGCGGGAGTGCGAAGTCTTAACGACTGGCCCGCCAGGGAAGGCCCGGGAGGGGATTTCAGGTTCCAGCCTGATGCAAACAGGGGCTGAATCAGAGATGTCTTAGAGCCGGGTCCCTGCATCCAGCAACGCCCCATCACTCCCCACCCCCGGCCCAGACAGCACTGCCCCTGCTGAGGGAGCAGAGCGCATAGTCTGAGGCTTGGGGAAGGGGGCAAAGAGCTACGCCCGGCTCCCCGCTTCTGAGGAGCTACTGCGGCCACGTGGGGCGGCAGCTTCCTCCCGAAACACGGGCTTCCAGAGCTCGGGCTGCGTTCTCTCATTACTCAGTATCACCCCACCCGGGACGCCTGGGCTGACCCTCGACTCGCCCATTGTTCAGCTTCCTCCTCGCCAACCCCCAACCCACGGCCGAACCACCGCAAAATGCCGTTTACAGACACATTTGTGCAGCTGTAATAAATTGGCGCTGACTTCTTCTCTATACAATATGCAGGAGGGACGTATACAGTGGGTCCCAGACGGAGACCCAGGCCTGGCGGACGGCACTGCGAACTGCGAGTGAAGACATCTGGGTCCCGGCGCTGACAGCCCCACCCCCGCTGTGACGGAGAACGGGGTGCATCCTCCCCCCGGACCCCCGCCTGCTCCTGCATCTGTACACCAGCACTATATGATCAGGGGGCCTCTGAGGCCCTCAGGCTCTGAAATTTCAGGTCAGTAATACGGTTTCTGAGCGCTTACCTGGTACCGGGCCTGAGACAGCCCAGACCCCTATGCCCGTGACCTTAGCCTAACGGGGAAGCCAGATATCAAACGCATAATTACAAACAATAAACTTACAAGTGTCTACATCACTACAGAGGAACACTCAAAGTGCTCTCAAGGTACACAGTCCGGTCTGGGTACCGTGATGGCAGGAACTTTTGCAAACACCCGGTGGCATCCAGCTACTCGTGAAGGAAAGGTACAGAAAACGCAAGGGTTGCAGTTCAGCGGGAAATACGGGAGGCTGGAGGGCATCACCAAGAAGCAGAACTTGAAGAAGAAAAGACAAAAGCAAAGGAGCCCGTTTAGCCCCGTTCCCACACCCTGTGCCCACAGGGTCCGGTCAGTCCTGGTGAATCCACAGCAGCCGCCATTTCGAGGCGTTTCCATCAGCAAGAGAAGCTGACCCGGGCGGATCCCGGCAGAGACGTGTGCACCGAACCGCTCACACCACCTGGACACCCGGGTTCAGAAAACGGCAGGAACAAAGGCAAGCCAGGCAGCAGGAGACAAACCAGAACCACAGCCAAGACCCACCCGCCCACACCCCGCGGCGCGGGGGCTGCCCGGAGGCGGCCTGTTTTGTCCACATCTTACCAGCAACCGGCTGTGCAGCCTCGAGCATGTCGGTTAACCTCTCTGCGCCTCAGTTCCTCGTATGTAAAATCAACCTAAAAAACCGTATTTCAACAAGCCTAAAATGTTGTCAACTGTAAGATGTGCTGCTATTTTATGAGCCACTAAGGAGAAAAACTCTGCCAATTAAACTATGATGCAGCGCTTTCTCATCACTCCAATTTTTTATTTTACATTTGGTAAAAAATCCTTCTTAGATCTTCTCAGATGCAGGTTTTTACCATGTCAGTCTTATACATACATAAAAAGGAAAAATAAATTAGGATACTTCCAGACCTTTCTCAATTAGGAGTCCAGATCTCCTCCCGAATGGCCTGTTGACCTGGTCATTGTCACCCCAGGCACCAGCCACCTGCAGCATTTCTGCAAAGCATTTCTTTTTTTAAAATTTTTTTGGTTTTTTAATTTATTTATTTATTTATTTATTTATTTATTTATTGGCTGCATGGGTCTTCGTTGCTGCGTGCCGGCTTTCTCTAGTTGCATTGAGCGGGGGCTACTCTCCATTGTGGTGCGCTGGCCTCTCACTGCAGTGGCTTCTCTTGTGGCGCACAGGCATGCGGGCTTCAGTAGTTGTGGCACGTGGGCTCAGTAGTTGTGGCTCACGCGCTCTAGAGCGCAGGCTCAGTAGTTGTGGCACACGGGATTAATTGCACGGGCTCTATAGCGCAGGCTCAGTAGTTGTGGCACACGGGATTAATTGCTCTGTGGCATGTGGGATCTTCCCAGACCAGGGCTCGAACCCGCGTTCCCTGCACTGGCAGGCGGATTCCTAACCACTGCGCCACCAGGGAAGTCCCTCTGCAAAGCATTTCTGCACCATCTCCTCCTGGACTTGCATCAAGCCTCAGACACCCCTCCTCCGAGTGTTGCTTTCTTGCTGTTGCTTTCTTGACCTCTCCCGGGGGTGTTGAGCTTTCAGGGCACAGACACGGTCCTTTCCAAGTGACCCCTCAACACGTTTGTTGCCTGAGACAGCGAGGGTTTGTGTACCCTGCACGCCACCAGGAAGACAAGCAAGCATGTGCAGCAAGACAGGCCTGGCGACCACGGCCGGATTCCAGACGTTGGGCGGGCCGTGCCTCAGGCCCCAGGAAGGACAGACGTTCCTGCCTGGGGCCCAGCAGGTGGTCACGACCTGGAGTTCATTTCTATATGGAACCTAGTTGTAGTACATTGTCAGCACTCAATAAACATCAGTTCTTTCCTGCTTTGAAGAAACACTTGTAGCCGTAGGGAACTATACTCAGTATTTTGTAATAACCTCTAAGGTAAAAGAATTGTGTATATATACATAAACACACACATATAACTGATTCACTTTGCTGTACACCTGAAACTAACACAACATTGTAAATCAACTATATTTCAATTCAAAAAAAAAAGAAATACTTGTAGCAACTTATGAATGTTTTACAAAGATGAGCCTTTTCATCTGCGTTTTGCAGGTTAAGCAGTGTGGCCGGAAGACAAGGTAAAATGAGCTCCTCTCCTGACTGCTCCACCATCTGCGTGCTTTCAGAGAAATCTGAGATCGGGGTGGGAGCTATCAGGAGAGGGACAGAGAAGTGGACCTGGTTTCTTCAGCTCTGCAGGTAGCCCGAGGCCCGCTGTCCTCGGGATGAAGCTCTACGTGCATGCCCAGCAGCCGGCACTCAGAACGGCGCAAGGAAGGGACGTTCCTTATGGTGCAGTGCAGGTGCCTAAATAACTTTTTTTCCTACTTTTCCTATCTCTATTTAAGCTTAACTCGGTGATTACCCAGTGTTCTTGAGAGCCCAGAACGGCCTCGCTGGTTTTCTTTTGTGTGATGTCGCGGCTTGGAACGCTGAATTCCATCTCGGACCGTGACAGCTCACACACCTTTCCCACGTGTGAGAGTGGGGCGGGGGATGGGAAAGGCTCTCCCCGGGGAAGGGCCGTCAGAGAGGCGAGTGGAACAAAGGCCAGGACACCCTCTCCCAGTCCCCACAGCATGAGTGACCGGGGGCCGGCGGGAGGCAGCTGATGGGCTGCTCTGCCCAACTGGAAAGGCCTTTATTTCACAATCCTTCGTGAAAAATATAAGACCTTTAACCCTTCACCACCATCGGTCCCTCCCCCTTGCATTTGCTTTGGTGCAATTCGGTGTTTCTAAGGGAAATATCTGAAGAATACTGTGAAACCCTGATTTGGCAAGTCATTGGCTACTGGGACCCATTTGCTTTGGTGCAATTCGGTGTTTCTAAGGGAAATATCTGAAGAATACTGTGAAACCCTGATTTGGCAAGTCATTGGCTACAGGGACCAAAGCTCTTCGGTTTTACCGATAAGATGAGAATAAGCAGCGCAGGCAGGCCAGGGTGGCAGGCACCCAGGAGAAGGAAGGGGAGGGGAGGCACTTGCCTTCCCTCTGCATGTGCAGGCCAGGATGTCAGGCTTCTAGTGTTCCAACACCATTTCTGGCTTACAATGTGGCTTTGAGCCTAAAAATATGCGTATTTTGACAAATACCATCCAGCTGCACTCTCAAAGGCTGTGCCCAAATGCAGTCCCAATAAGGAGGAAAAGAGAGCCCAGCTCCGTACAGGCTCACCGGCCCTGGATTCTTTGGGTTTTATTTCATCATTGGTGAGGTGGTGCAGATTTCATGCGCTTATGAACTATTTCTCCGAATTTCTTGTTTCTCTGTCAGGTTGTTTGAGCCATCCTCATCTGTATCTTACAACAGCAGCTTAGGGGGCGAGTATCTGCTGGGACGGAAGGAGGACCAGGCGCTGGTAGAAAAGACCCCCTGAATTCTCCAGTGCAGTCGGGCCCCACAGAAACTGGGAAACTCTCTCCAAGGAGCCCGCTCCTGAAACCTGGAGGTGGAGAAGCCAGAGCTCCAAGGAGCTACCACAGGTCTCACTCTCCCCAAAGGCTGAGCTGCCAGCGCTGGGTGGCCCGTGGCAGCAGCTGTGTGGCCCAGGGGTGCAGGGCAAGCGGCTGCTCCCCAGCTCTCTTTGTGTCACTTAGCCCAGCCGCAGAGTTCCCCGTAGCTGGTAAGGCTGGAGTCTCAATTTATAGATTTCTTTGTTTATTCTAAAGAAAAGAAGCAGGAAGTTCATTTTTACCAGTGACCTTGAGTAGAAGTCTTTGATGATGAGGTTTCACGGGTTAAAGGTTCATCATGGCTTATTTATGTCATTTCTTTAATGGATGGACTTCTTGAAATAAACTACACACACACACACACACACACACACACACACACACGTGCACCTGTAGTTCAAAGCCAAAATTCTTCAATTTAATATACCTACTTTTATTGTAGCTCCATCCCAAGGTATAACACAAATAATGTCATATCATTTTCAAATATTTGCCTGGACTTTCAGAACAATCATTGTTCTAGTCTTTCTAAAATATTTTAGACCTTAACAGAGAAATTTAAAGATATTCCTTCTCCACAATCATTCATCAAATACAACTTTATATGTTGTACATAACATTTTTTGTTATTCTCTTTGTTTTCTCTTTGTTTAAAGAGCAAAATGTTATTCCACTGGAGGAAAAGAACTTTATTGCAAAAAACGATTTACAGCTGTGGTTCTAAATGCACCCTTAAGAAGTATAAGAAACTTGGGGAAATGGCTCCTCCTAGTGGTCTACATCAGGTACTGCAATACGCAAGCTCCATAAACGGTACCAGAGCTTCTCAAACTTGACCGTGTACAGAAATTATCCGTGATCTTGTTAAAATGCAGATTCTTACTCAGGTGAGAGGTGAGGACTGAAACTCTGTATTGCTAACAAGCTCCCTGGGGATACCAATGCTGCTCGTTCATGGAATTGCCATGAATTTGATGGTAAGTCTAGTTGTCTAAATAGAAGGTTGTAATTAGATGTAAAGACCCTTTTAGATGTTAAAAGTTCACAAGTCAGACTTGTTTTCCCCCTTTTCTACAAGGGGCGCTATATTAGTTGGGTTGGTGATGTTGGTTACTAACTGCAGAAAAACCAATTGCCCTAAGTGAATTCCCTTTAATGCTCAACTCTTATTTTGTAAGTACAACATCTAAGAACATGCTCACGTATTCCCTTGCCCACTGCCTTACTGTGAACAGTTCTAAGAGCAGCGTTTCCATGTTCTATTTCATCTCCCTGGCAGCTGGCATTGGCTAAATTATAGCAGTGCCCAGCCCGCTGGGCTAGGGAGGTGAGTTCTCCAGGTGAGAGACTAAAGCAGGTGGGCATGCAATGACAGGTGGCAGGTGCAGGGAGCCCCGGCTCAGTGTGTGCTCCGCGATCCTGCTGCACAAGGAGAGAAATCTGTGTTCGTGGGGACCGTCTTCCCCGAAGCCGTCCATACAGTGTCTTCACAAAAATAACAAGCGCTCCCGCTTCTTGGACCTCCATCGTGCCCAGCACTGGCCGATGACGTACACCTTCCCTCTCACACCCAGCACCACAGCCATCTGAGGAGGGACCTTGCCATCTCACAAGAGAAGGTGCTGAAGCTCTGAGCTTTAACAGCCCTCCTGGGTCAGCAGCCCACTCAGGACACACATGCAGGGCCATCTCATCCAAAATCTCTTGCTTTAAACCACTTTGCCACCACAGGTAGCTAGTTCCTGAGCGCACACCTCCTGGGGCGTCTCTTTCTTAAATAGTCTGCAGCTGGTTTTCAAATGTGTATGTTAATATATAAAGTCTCAGAAAGTAAGAGTTTGTCTCTTCTGTATCCTTAACACACTAGGCGGTGCTATAAATGTGCTATAAATGTTGTTTTTGGAAACTTGGCAAGCCACTTTACAGGTTTCTGGGGGAGCTAAGTGAAAATCAGTGTAAAACCGTTGTTGGTACTTTGGCTTTGATTTCCTCCTCCTCGTCCTCCTTGTCACCGACGGCAACCAAGGAAGTACTTGGGTTTGCCGTGCCCAGAGGCAGGCTCTGATTGCTTTAAAATTAAGGGTGAACCAGAGTATTGGGAGCAGGTTACCCGCAGCACCTACTGCTCTGGGATTCAATTTCTCCTTCACCTGCTTCTCCATTCCCTTCTACTGGCGCGTGTAAGGTGATCACTCTGCCTTTCTGACTTTAGTAGCCCCAGTGCCTGGTGTTGGGCCTGCTGTGTGAGCACTTCGGGTTTGATGAATGTATAAATCGTGAATAATTAACAATCCTAATTAAGTGGGACCAAGATCACACCTGGAAATTTCCGCGAAGTGCTCACATGTGGTCAGTAGGTGGCAGTCTTGCCTCATTTCTGATGGCTAAGGGGCGCGTGCGTGCCTGCGTACGTCTGGTTGAAAGCCTGTCCTTCCTCACTTGTAAAAGAAAGGAGAATTCTCTTTCCAATTCTTTAGAGTTGGAAAGAGTCTTCTGTAGGTCCCTCACTCCATTTGTCAAAGCAGAGGACCTGGGCTTCCCTGGTGGTGCAGTGGTTCAGAATCCGTCTGCCAATGCAGGGGACATTGGTTCGAGCCCTGGTCCGGGAAGATCCCACATGCCGCGGAGCAACTAAGCCCATGCACCATAACTATTGAGCCCACGTGCTGCAACTACTGAAGCCCGTGCACCTAGAGCCAGTGCTCCACAACAAGAGAAGCCACCAAAATGAGAAGCCCGTGCACCGCAACAAAGAGTAGCCCCCGCTCGCCGCAACTAGAGAAAGTCCGTGTGCAGCAACCAAGGCCCAACACAGCCAAAAATAAATAAATAAATAAATTTTAAAAATAAATAAATAAATATGCACCCAACGTAGAAGCACCTCAATACATAAGGCAAATGCTAACAGCTCTAAAAAAGGAAACTGAAAGTAACACAATAATAGTGGGGGACTTTAACACCTCACTTACACCAATGGACAGCTCATCCAGGCAGAAAATTAATAAGCAAACGCAAGCTTTAAATGACACAACAGACCAGACAGATTTAACATATTTATAGGACATTCCATCTGAAAACAGATTACACTTTCTTCTCAAGTGCACACGGAACATTCTCCAGGACAGATCACATCTTGGGTCACAAATCAAGCCTCAGTAAATTTAAGAAAATCGAAATCATATCAAGCATCTTTTCTGACCACAACACTATGAGATAAGAAATGAATTACAGGGGAAAAAAACGTAAAAAACACAAACACAGAAATCAGAACAGAAATAAATGAAATAGAAACAAGGAAAACAATAGGAAAGATCAATAAAACTAAAAGCTGGTTCTTTGAGAAGACAAACAAAATTGATAAACTTTTAGCCAGACTCATCAAGAAAAAGAGGGAGAGGACTCAAATCAATAAAATTAGAAATGAAAAAGGAGAAGTTACAACAGACACCACAGAAATATGAAGCATCATGAGAGATTACTACAAGAAACTCTATGCCAATAAAATGGACAACCTGAAAGAAATGGACAAATTCTTAGAAAGGTATAACCTTGCAAGATTGAACCAGGAAGAAATAGAAAATATGAAAAGACCAATCAGAAGTAATGAAATTGAAACTGTGATTAAAAATCTTCCAACAAACAAAAGTCCAGGACCAGACGGCTTCACAGGTGAATTCGATCAAACATTTAGAGAAGAGGTACAACCATCCTTCTCAAACTCTTCCAAAAAATTGCAGAGGAAGGAGCACTCCCAAACTCATTCTACGAGGCCACCATCACCCTGATACCAAAACCAGACAGAGATACTACAAAAAAAGAAAATTACAGACCCATATCACTGATGACTATAGATGCAGAAATCTCAACAAAACACTAGCAAACAGAATCCAACAGCACATTAAAAGGATCGTACACCATGATCAAGTGGGATTTATCCCAGGGATGCAAGGATTCTTCAATATATGCAAATCAATGTGATACACCATATTAACAAACTGAAGGATAAAAACCATATGATCATCTCAAAATGTCCTTTCTCAGCAGGTCCTGATTAAAATAATAAAGTTTAGCATGTCTTTCGTTTCATCGACAAGATACTGACCACAGACTGTATGAAAATCTTAAGGCGAAAAGGAAATAACATTTATGGAACAGTTACCACATACAAGGTGGACCACGCAAGATGCTTAATTCACGAACACTCAGAGGCACTTCTGTGTCAGACGCAGTGGTAAGTGCTTCACAAATACTGACGTCTTTCAATCCCCATCATCACTGGATGCGTTAGGATCTGTCATTATCCCCCTTTTTTCGGATGGTGAAACCGAGGCTCGGAGAGGTTAAATAACGGTCACACAGCTAGTACGGGCCTCTGAGCCCAGGGAAACTCTCCTGGCAAGGCTGCAAATTGGCCTCCGTGCCTGGAGCCTCTCCCTGGTAACCCAGTGAGCCCTCAGCCACAGAAGGAGAGGGTGCTGCAGTTAAAGGATATGCCCCAGGTCATCCGGCTGCCATTGGAGCCTGGAGCGGCACTGAAGTTTACACGTGCAAGACCATGCCACGCCTGGCACACTGTCTGCAGCAAAGCCTCCCGGACGCGGCCACCAGAATCTACACTAACTGAAGTCAGGGAGCATGCTTTGTTCTCTGATGCACGCGGAGCTGGGTCCGCCTGCTGCTGTCTGTCGGGCGTTTTCTCCGCCCTTGCAGAGCCGCTCCACGTTCCAAAGAATAAAGTAACATTCAAAAAGGAAAATAAACCGAGGAAATCCAGTTACTACTTCCAGGCATGAAAAGATTTTCCCAATGCGTATCAACTCAAGCTTCTCTGGTCTTGGACCCACACAGGCCGTGTACACTGAAAACAGGCTGAAGCCACACACCAGGAAAGGACTGGAATCCAGACGGAGGGCGTCTGGCTTTTCTACTTAGATCTCCAGGTGGTGTGAACGCTTCATCCTTGGAAATGACCAGCGGCACCCGCCACTGTTAAATAATTCAGCTTGAGTCTCCCTGCTACGCAGCGATTTTAGGACTGGCTTCATAAAGCAGAATGGACGGATTTTGTGGAACGTGCCTGTTTTGGCCAAGAATGATCTGCACGATTATACGATTAAGCCCAGGATACAGCTGTTTGTGACTAAGCCCCTGCGCCCTGACGGTGACACGTCACCAGGCAGCTGTTTCCTGTTTTCACTCTTCCCTTTATCATTCTATCCGGACTTCCTTTCACCTGCAGGCCCCCAAGACGGCCAACTTCAGTGAGTCTGGCGTCTGCCATCCCCTCTTCCACCCTCACTGCTGCTCAGGGTAGTTGAGTCATTTACGTGGTGCGGGGACCCTCGTAAGGGCCTCACGAGCACATCCTGGGACTGGAAGGCGAGGAGACCCCGTCATCCATCTTCACGTGACTAACTGCCCCCTCATTTCCCGTGAACAACTGTCTGTCGAGGCGACCCCGGCCCCTCCAACACAACTGCAAAGTGAACCACAAAACAGAACCTCTAGCAGCACGTCCGGGGCGGCAGTAACCCACCCAGAGCGAGGCCGGCACTCTGCACAGAAAACGAGTGGTCTCTCAGGCTTGTCTCCTGCTTCAGGCCGGACACAGGACAGGATGTGTTTAAATGTAAGGAAGTTCATTTCTGTGCAAATAGGTTGAGGTCAAAGAAGTTTTCCTCAGCCCAAGGCAACACCTCAATCATCATGGTATTTGAGCTTGTAATATACGAAGATTATGGGTCACTGCACTTTACAGTTGGGAAAAGTGAAGGGACTTGCCTAATGGATCCTATAGCAATGGCTTAAGAATAGGGCGCAGTTCCCCCTAACAGAAAGTGCCTTTGAAACAATATTAGATGTAACAATAAGAAGTAAGGTCATTGCCTTTATTTGCAGTCTATGCCTTTTTAAAAAAAATTTTATTTTATTTATTTATTTTTGGCTGCACTGGGTCTTCACTGCTGCACATGGGCTTTCTCTAGTTGCGGCGAGTGGGGGCTACTCTTCGTTGCGGTGCGCAGGCTTCTCACTGCGGTGGCTTCTCTTGTTGCGGAGCATGGGCTCTAGGCACGTGGGCTTCAGTAGTTGTGGCACATGGGCTCAGTAGTTGTGGCTCGCGGGCTCTAGAGCGCAGGCTCAGTAGTTCTGGCACATGAGCTTAGTTTCTCTGCGGCATGTGGGATCCTCACAGACCAGGGCTCGAACCCGTGTCCCCTGCATTGGCAGACGGATTCTTAACCACTGCGCCACCAGGGAAGCCCCCTGCAGTCTATGCCTTTTTGATTCAAAAAAAGAAAAGAGACTCCAAACAAACTGTACAGTGGTAGTAGGTCAGGGACGGGCAATAGTAAGAGAACATGGACTTTTACTTTTTAGACTTCAGTATTACATAACTTCAAAACAAGCATGGACTACTTTTATAATGATAGAAAGTTTTTTGGGACTTTTCCCCGTGATTTTAAAAAATGAAAATGTATTCTATTCCTGACTCTTAGTCACTGTAATCGTCAATAAAAACACGTTTTCTCTGTACCTTGGAATTTTTCTTTGCTACCACCTCTCTTCTTCTATATACAATATTCAAATAAAACTTTTTAGATACCTAGCATAGGAAATGTAAGATGGCTTTATGGCCAAAATGTTTAGAAAAAGAGGCACAGAAAAAAGTAGGTGGTTTCTGGTGCTTTATCATCACTCTCCCTCAAAAACACGTCACTTGTGTCTCTGAAAGATAAAAACATGTTTTTAAATTGTTGCCCATCCTCTGAAATTCATAGGTGACTATCCGAGAAGATGGGGCTAGTAGTGATTCTTATAAGTTCTGGGTACTAAGAAATGGTTTAATAACAAGCCAAACTAAATAATCCTGGATAAAAACTGAAATACACTCTTGGTACTTATATTACTTTATAAACTGAATCTTAGCTCAGCAGTATTTGAGGAAGATAAGGTAACAAAATAATGCACTGTTTAGGTTTCTAATTTTTTTATTTTCATAAAATAAACAAGCAGGAATCATTTTATTTCTACTGTTGAAGAATTATCATGAATTATTTAAGATTTAATTGCATCAGGATAAATTAAGCTTTCACGTGGCTTAGATACAACAGACCTTTGCAAAGCTAAATGAGCTTACTGACTGCTGAACCTTTTGAATTAACTGAGTTTAACTTTCACATAACCAATTGTTTTTATGGCTTATATATTCATTGACCATTTTTTCAAAAGCATTTAAAATGACTGAAAAACAAAGGTTTCCAAAGTCTATGAAATAAGTAAAATCATATCAATTAGAATTAGAACATTTACCTTCTTCAAGGAAAAAAAGTGTTACTGGCTTGATCATTTCTGTCTACTCTGAGTTGAGAGAATGAATTCCCTTGGAATTTTGGTCTCAATTTTGCTAGCAAATATTGAACTACTTAGAAGCTACTCACCAGTCTTAAACCTTCACCTCACACCCCACATCTTAATCATCCGAAGCTGAAGGCTTGCTGACTTGATGCCGGGCAGCAGCGCTTCCTCGCGGCTACCGGCTACCGAGTAAGAGGCTCACCAGCTCATTAGCAGCCCTCTGACCTTTGACCAAGCAGCCGACAAAGCAATCCCATGCCACTTGCGCGTTCACTCTGATTTGCAACAATAAGACAAGACCTGGATGGAAAGATGATGGAAAACTCTACTGGAAATGGACTAAGAGTTACACTCTTCCCTGGGCAGAGAACCAGGGAGTTCAGAATGGAGAAAGAAGCACACAGATCCACCAGATCCTCTATGCAGTCCTTGCTTACTGTATTTTTATTTTCATTTAGATAAAAAAGAGAGAGATGATTACACAGAAAACACCAACATCTGCAGAATTACAAATTAAGCAAATGCAACGGGAAACACACGTTTCAGTCCCTTTCTGGTGCTCTTTTACCATCTGCTCTCTTGGAAGGAACTCAGGAGCTGTAGTACTTGAGGAGATTCTCATCCGTAGGTTTGAGGATTTTCACACAGTCCTTGCTTACTGTGTTTTAAATTTAGATAAAAAAGAGATATTACACAGAAAACATCAACATCTGCAGAATTACAAACTAAGCAAATGCCATTGGAAACACGTGTGTTTCAGTCCCTTTCTGGAGCTCTTTTACCATCTGCTGTCTTGGAAGGAACTCAGGAGCTGTAGTACTTGAGGAGATTCTCATCCGTAGGTTTGAGGATTTTCTTATCTGCCATATTCACTACCCACCCGGGAGCAAGACCAAAGAAAATCTGCCTTGGATCTTTTCGACTACTGAGCATTTTGAAGAGTTCGTCTTTAGTGATATCAGGTAAAATATAACCATACTTCTTGGCGAGCTCCAGTCTCGCTTCAGGAAATTCAGCAGGATCCGCCAAGTAACCGCGATTCCTTGCATCCGTGTAATAGGTTACCAGTGCCTCAGGGGGGAGCATTCGCTTGGGAATGGGTTGTCCACGAAGAAAGAATGGAATAGGTTTGCACAGAATTTCTAAAAAAAATGTTTAAGTAGAAAGAGATGCAAATACTGGCTATATACATAATGATTTTCTCTTAATAGTGGTATTCTTTTAATTATTGATTTTTAAATATTTCCAAGAGGAAAACTTAATTCCCAAAACTTTTTTTTTTTTTATTAAACAGGTTTGTCTTAAGTAAGCAAATGGAAACACTTGACTTTCCAAAGTCTGCATCTTGCAAGTCAAAGTTACTCCTGGATCACCAACAGCGAGTGAATTTCGAAACGTGGGAAACAGCATATTTAAGCCCCATGTGTTAAAAAACAAAACCTTTTTATGACAGACACACTGGCTGAGGTGTATGAGAAGGCGGAGCGCCAACAGCCACACCAGTAGTAGAAACCCCTCCAACAGGAAGCCAAGGGGGCTGCATAGCAAGTCAAACCCTTGTGTGGCAGTCAGCACGAGACCCCGAGGCAACAAGCTTACCCAGGCTTCGCGGGTCATAGAAGGCCGTCGTGACGACACCCCCGTTCTTCTCGATCGCAGCGATGGCCAGCTCTGAAGCCAGCTGTACTTCAATATTAACTTTTGCCTTAAAGGTGTCAGCACCCTGTCACCCGTCAAAACAAGGTCTGTGAGGAGACGGCTTGGCTACAAGTGAATTAATTACATGAGCTTCCCTTCTACACTGTGTCTTCTCCTCTAAAGGGCCTGCAACGTCACAGCTATTCCTACTTTAAATACCTCTGCTTTGAGGTCCTATCAAACACCAAATTCTTCCACGTTTTTTTAGGCCAACTTGTTTTACCAATTTTCATTCCCTATGAGCAGGGATGACTAGAATTCCATTTTATGCATTTGGCGGGCACCAACATAAATACACATTCCCATCACTTCATTAACAGCAGATTGTTTAATCCTCAAAACAACTCTAAACCAACAGAATCACTGCCACACCAATGTCAGACAGCAACACTGAACCACAGAAAGGTTAAGCAACTTGCCCAAGATCACAAAGCCAGGGAGTCTAGTCCCAGCGCCTTCGTTCCCAACCACATTATGCCGCGTGACACAAATAAAAACTTACCTTCCTGACCCATAAGTAAGCAAGAGGCCAAGAGGTGGTTAAAGAGGGGGGCAAGTGGGCTCGAGCCAGAAAAAGAACAAAGTATCTGAGCTTGGGAGGGGCCAGGCCCCTCTAGGGAAAGGGGCAGAGACAACAACAAAAATAAAAATAGTACTCAACTTTTTTAAGTCCTGTCTGGGCACTTTCATTAGGATGTGCTATATTTTACTCTAATTTCAAAACAGATTCTGACAAAATAAAAAGATGGCGGCACTACCATTCTTTTTGCAGTAATAAAATTTTTTTTTGCTATTTTGGTGCAGCCGAAACAAGCTGGCTCCCAATTTCAAAATATTCCATCAATTCTAAGATACATTTTCTCACGTTTTTCCCATCTCTGATACTGGTAGGCATTTTTACAGTCAATGGCACTTTTGACTCAATGAAACAAAGTCGTCATATTATTTGAGATTTCTAATTACTATTCCACAGATTGCTTAACCATTTCCCTATCCTTGGGCACTGGGGTTAGTTCCAGCATTTTCAGTGTTATAAGAAGAATATTTAGCATTTGATTATATCAATTAGGTTTCTTTTGTTTTTCCTTAGGACTTCTGTTCCCAAATTGGTAATGTTGTGCTGAAAGAGCAAAAGTGTCTTATTATCCACTATTTACTACAAATCTGAAATCCAGAAAAGGGCAAGCAGTCTACAGAGCTGTAAATAATGTATAACTGTACTTATTCAACCAATGTCCTGGTGTAGATTTCAGAATGATTTTTGCTGGTTTAATCGACACATGCCTGAAAGCTGTTGGGATGTGCAAGAATGTCTGGTGAGGTCACGGGTTTTTCCATGTGTTAATCTACACTTGTGTTCCCTTATACGCCTCAAGTAGAATACTGAGGCTTAACGGTGTATTTGGTATTCTCTCCTCAAATCATTTTATTTGGAAAATTTTTATCCACAAGTGTACTTTTTCAAAGGAATCTAAAAGGTTTTCCCATAAACTATGCTTCCCTCTAGTGGACACTAAGTTACTTACACAGCAAAGTCGGATTACTGACATACAAGAAACAGGTAGTTGATTAACACTCTACACGTTTATTTGCTTATGGAACTGCCGGCCAACTTCTACAAACAGAAAACTGCTTCCCTACAATTAGAACTGGATTTGATTCATTTCTGTCTTCCATAAATACTGAGTGACTATCACAAGCCAATATTTCCAACGTTGAAAATACAGCAATGAATCACAGTACATGCTCTCAAAGAACTGACATCACAATGAGGAAAACAATGAAAAATAAATGCATTACTTGGTAATAAGTGTCAGGTATTCATACACTCAAAGAAAAATCCTTTGGGCAGAATAAGGCAGACGATCGGGTATGAAGGTATGAATGTTCCTTTATAAAGAATGTCAAAAACATCTTCCTACTAGGATGACATTTGAACAGAGAACCAAAGAGAGTGAGGGAGAAATATGAATGGGTACACAGGAGAAGAACATCCCAGGACCAGGGAACAGAGCCGCCCCTGCCTCCCGCCACCAAGAGCATGCAGCTTTCTAAAACCACAACGAGTATAACACGATCGCCACTACATAATGTTTATGACAACTCAAAAGGGATAAAAATAAAGGAGGCAGAGTGTCAATTATATGGAAATCAGAAATAGCCATCTATGTAACTCCAAAAAAATCTAATTCAGACTTACCTCCTCTACCAGCTGGACACCATAATCCCTTTTAGATGGCTGGATGGTCACGCCTCTCCCATTGACAAGTTGGGTTAAATCAATAGGTTGTGTAGGATCAACTCGACCCAAATCAATAAGATACTGCAACCTGTTGAGACTCAAAGGCTGATACTGGCGTCTGAAGCTACACAAGAAAGTAACAGTGGTTGGAAAGCTCAGTCAGACTTACCTTCCAGCAAGATCTCCAGATCAACTCAGAGCTTTGTTTTCCTCCATCAATTTATATGGTTTAACAAAATAAACCCCCTGAATATGGCATAAACATGTAATATTCCTTGATTTGGGGGCAATGAAACAAAACCAGTAAGTACTTACTTTGTTTCACCAACAATCATTTGCCTAGGCATCTATTTCACTCATTTACACAAATAAATAAATATGTGGAAAATTTAACCCACTATGTAAATTATACATTAATGGAAGTCAAAGTAATGGTGATTACCATTTATTGGATGATGACAATGAGTCAGATTTTATATATGTAATCGCCCTAAACCTCGCGAGCAGGCACCATTATCTCCATTTTGCAAGTCTTAGTGCAATGTCTGGCTTTTTCCCCAATTCAGGCTAAACTTCATTACCAAAAATGGTTCAGAGAAACAGCAGTGAAAGTTTGCCTCAAAGTGGAGTTAAATTTCTACCAACCTATTTTTAGGTAATTCTCAGTGAGAATTAGGTACTTTTACACTAAGAAGCAAAGCAAACTTACCTATGTCCTTCATTAAACCCGTATTTTGGGATTCGAAGGTAAAATGGAGTCTGGCCTCCTTCAAAGCCCAGCCGGGGCCGGGTTCCTCTCTGTCGTTCTCCCTTGTGGCCTCTGCCACATTTCCTACCTCTTCTCTGACCTCTTGGTCGTCTTTCCTGCAAGGGAAGAAGAATGTTTTATGATCTACAGATGCACTTTTTAAAATTGCATTTCACCTTTGCAATGTTATCTTTTGGTTAGGCCCTTCATTCATCCAACTAAGCAGGACTAGCCAAGCCCACTACGTGCCAGGCACCATCCTAGCTCCTTTGAAGTCCAAACACTCCACATAAGCAACTCTGCCTCTGAAGATGTAGCTAATTCTTGCAACCAAACTCCAAGTTGTGTTTCAAAGGGAAAGTTCCAAGAATGAGATGAAAAAAAGGAGACTGTGACAGGTTGGAACTGAAAAAAAGTGTAGAATTAAACATCCACAACAAGCAAAGTTTGCATGATATGCAAGCGCATTTATTTTGGAATTAATTGTCAATATGCCATTGTTACCCATATACAGTGTTTTATTTAAATACCAATTTGTAAGGAAAATATTTTTCTTATTTTACATCCTGTCACTTCAGGAAAGCAACGAATTGATTTTTAAAGTGACAGTATGTCCATGACAGCTTTTCTAGCTATATTCAATGATTTGCAGAAGAGACATCAAATGTAATAAATCTTTCCCATGAAGATAAGGTATGATGGAAAAGCACTCCATGTTAAATCCAATTTTAAATGAGACAATCATTTGCACTTCCTGCGACCTCGCTCCCCCGCCCTAATTAACGTAATTAACCCTCTAAACCTGAACCTTACCGAGAACTGGGACCACGTGAGCAGGTTTTCCCGCGTCACCTAAGCAGAGGGGCTCAGGGGCCCCTGGTTCCCCCAGTGCCTCTGGACCCGCGACCCCGAGGGCCCCCGCGCCGCCCCCAGCCTTACCGGTTTCCTGGAGCCCGGGTTCGGCCTCAGGTTAGCCAGGCTCACACGGGGCAGTGCCCGCAGTAAGTCCAGGGCCTGGGGCCCTCCGCCCCGCACCGGGCCGGCCATGACCCGCACGCCCGCCGAGCCGCAAGGGCGCCGGGCCGCTAGAGCCACGTAATTTCCGGCGCTGCTTTACGGCCGAGGCCCCGCCCCTGTCGTGCTGCCGGCCTGCCGCGCCGCGCCGCCAGCCGCGGGGCATGCCGGGAGCCGGGTGCAGTCGCGGCGGCGGCAGGTGTGCGAGGGTGTGGTCCTCGCGGTGGGCCGGCTTTACGTTTAGTTTGTTGGGGATGGGATTCTATTTTGAGAGGTCGTTCCTTGACCTTGGTTCGGAATGTGCTGTGTTCTCTTCCGCCGCACAAAGCACGCGTTGAAAACGGTGTGCGTTAGAGGGCTTGGAGTCACTGGCCTGATGTGTCTCCCAGTCTGGTCCTTAGAGGCGCAGGGTCTTCTCCGAGCTCCACGTGGGGCCCAGAATAAGATACCCTGGGCGCTGAAGTACTGGCTTGGAGCTGAGCCAATTATACGCCCTGTCCTCTGAAAAGAACTGCACAACGGAGAGTTGTGGGTATTGTTATTTGGGGCAAGATGAGGGCTATAGCCTGGGAGATAGCCCCTCAGCTCCGAGGAAATGCTCCGGAGAAGGTCAGTATATATGTGATTTACGTGAAGGGAGGTACGTGTCATCAAGCACACATGTTGGCAGAGGCGTGCTGCTGGTCACAAGGAGATGTCTCCGTTAATGATTCTAGTGCTCTTCTAGATACAAGGAGATGCCAGAATTTGGGCTCATAAAATCTTCTGAAAATGCCTATCTGAAAGCCTGTTCTGCCAGTTTTCCCAGAGCAAAGCGCGCCTTACTTCTGATCTCAGCCCTCAAGTCTTTTCAGGGGGTGTTGGAGGTCAGTGGCTGCAGTGGCTACTGACTTCATCCTTGTAGAGGCAGATGGCAAGTTCCGACTTTTAGTTGGCAACCCTGAGATTCGAAAATAATACCCAGGGTCGAGCTATTACAACGGCTGGCTGGTACCAACCCGTGAATAGGACTCAAACTCTGCATCCTGTCCGAGTGCATCTGTGTTGCTTTGACCAAGTCACAGACATGCTAACTTCACTTGCTGTTAATAACGAAGGAGCCACGCTGAGCGCTTGGCTATGTGTCAGTCGCTTGCTGAGTCACCCTCATTCGATTCATCAACTAAACAACCCCTCGTGGGGTAGATGTTATTACCTTTCAGACTTGGCAAGGGCGGTAGCTTGAACGACGTCTCATAGCAAGCAGCAGAGCCAGGATTCACACTTTGCCTCCTATTACATAAGTGGTATTTTTTATAATATAAAGTTGAATATCTGCAGCACAAAATACATAACAATATTTTCACTCAAAAGTATCGGCTTCCCTATTTTTGTCTTAAGTGAGTGTAATATAGACCATGCTCTTTTCTTTTTCTTTCTTTTATTGTTCTTTTTATGTTTCACTGTCTTGCTCGGGGGTTGTTCCTGCTGGTCCCTACTGTTGATCACAAATAGTGAAGGTGGAAATAAATTTTTGGAGGGCAACTACTTCGATGTTTAACTAAACATTTTTGAAGTTATTTTAAATCAAGTGTGAAAAACTACAGAGGGGACTCCCTGGCGGTCCAGTGGTTAGGACTCTGTGCTTTCACTGCTGGGGCTGAGTTCTATCCCTGGTCAGGGAACTAAGATCCCACAAGCCCCGTGACGTGGCAAAGAAAACCAAAAAACACAGAAAGAAAAAGTTGGATTCATTATTTGAGCAATATTTATGAGCAAGACACTGAACTTGTTACTGGAAAATATACATGGATGAAGTCAAACAGGATCTTGCTCCCAGATTGTTTGAAATCTAGTAGGGGAGATTTTCCAATAATAATTATTATTATTTTTGGCTGCACCACGCACTTGTGGGATCTTAGTTCCCTGACCAGGGATCAAACCCGGGCCCTTGGCAATGAAAGCGTGGAGTCCTAACCACTGGACCATCAAGGAATTCCCCAAGAATGAATATTTTTGAAAAGTTAAAAAAAAATTAGGCTTCTTGTAGAACTAATAGCACTACAAGAGAAATACAAATATGTGAGTTCTATAAAACAATATGAAGATAAAAGTCCATACTATTTAGAAGTGTAGAAAGAAATATAATGAAAAAAATAGAAGCTAGTTCCTGCCTTTAAGGGTTTTCAATTCAATATATTTCATCATCTTTCTATGAGAAATTTCATACTTCTGGGAAGAAAATTGCAAGATATGTTGCAAAATGTGTCCTAATCTACAGAAAGATACACAGTTTTCCCCCTATCTAGAAAATCATTGTTTGCACTAAGTAATGAGCTTCTGGATGAGTGTTAGTTCCAATAATATTTTTTATCATCGAAAAAAATTTTTATTGAATAATTGAGATACAGGAAATATAAAACAGTGTGCTGCACTTCTGTGAAGCAGATGCTTTTTGTTGTATACGTTATGTAATGTTATTGTGGACATCAGTTAATAATAGTGGAAGTAATAATTGTAGGCTACATATTTGTTTAACCCATATGCAACATGTTGACCAAGCATATAAAACAGTCAGAATAATTGGATGAGTCTCATCTGTGTTGTAAGAATGTAAATTAAGGGTGTGTGGTGAATAAGTCATCGATCTTTAAGCCTACAGAAGTTTTACATCATCATTATCGTTGCAGGATAATATTTATTAAGCACCCACATGCTTGGGGTGTTGTCCTAGCCCCTGTTTAAATCACATTAAGGAGACCTTGTAATAAGAAAACATCTCAGCAACTATGTAAGAGTCATCCTGACTCCAGCCCTGGTTAAGAGTGATTACTGAGTCATGATATAAAAGAATGAAGTGAACCCTATAAAGATGCTATAATTTGAAGTCCATTGGGAAGGCCCTCCTTCTCATACACTCCCAAATAATCGCCCCCACCCCCCATTCCAGTGCTTTGACAGTCTGTCAATATAGATTGATTCCTTTTAGCTAATTAATTAAAATAAGAATTTTCAAGGATGTCAGAATGGGAGTCGGGGATGAAAATAAAAGGGGATAAATTCATCACACAAGGTACTGTGTATGAACCATAATGATAATACACTATGAAATGAAGAGTCACATCAGGACTTCCCTGGTGGTGCAGTGGTTCAGTATCCGCCTGCCAATGCAGGGGACATGGGTTCGAACCCGGGTCCAGGAAGATCCCACATGCTGCGGAGCAACTGAGCCCGCGCGCCACAACTATTGAGCCTGCGCTCTAGGGCCCCATGAGCCACAACTACTGAAGCCCGTGCTCCACAACAAGAGAAGCCACTGCAGTGAGAAGCCTGCACACTGCAAGGAAGAGTAGCCCATGCTCTCTGCAGCTGGAGAAAGCCTGCACGCAGCAACGAAGACCGAACTCGGCCAAAAATAAATAAATAAATAAAACAATAATAAATCAAAAAAAGATCAACTCAACTGTTTCTGAGATTAAAAAACAACAAGACAAAAGCATGCACATAAAAGTCTCCCATCTCATCTCCCTAAATGAGGTCACACATTAAATAATATTTTGGCAGGGATGGATGGGAACAGGAGGAAAGGAATTTCAGCGATTCAATTATTACTGACAAGTCATTTTTAGAATGGGACCAAGAATAGGCTCATTTTGTGAAGATCAAAGTTGAGTAAAAAAAACTGGAGATGTGATTTTTCTTAGTGAAGGAAGGAAGGAAGTCAAGGGTGGAAAAGAAGTGAATGGCTTTGATATTGGGAGACAACAAATATTGAGAGACAGAAGAGAGCATGCAAAGGGTTGAAAATAAATGTCACCTTCAAAAAAAATTACCTAGTTTTATCAAAGGTCGGTCCTGACTCAAAGGTCTTCATGCACACCTAGATAATTTTTGTTTTGATTTTATCATAGTACATAAGGCATACATTTGTTATGAAAAAAATGCAGTTGTACAAAAGGGCCTGTGCTGAGAAGCAGGAGTTCTTCCTAGGCAATCACTTGTCACTTTCTGTTTCTATTTCTTCTGGTGATTGCCTCCATATTTACAAATTAAAATCTCCCTACACTAATTGTTTTTATCAACTTTTGACATTGTATATTCACTTGTCTTATGATAGCTGAAGATTTATAATAAACTACTTCCTTCTAGTGTTTTCTTTTCTCTCGTGGTAAACTGTGTGATTTAAATAATATAAGAGCTTTAAATAATATAAGAACTATTTCTTGGATGTTCAAGTTTCAGAAGTATGTATGAGGTCCTCTGAGTAAGATGAAGATACTGACAGCCTCACCTGTCACTCCTTTGCCCCTTCTCGTTTCCAACTTCTGTTAGCTGTCTATTTATTAACAATTTACTGACAATTTAATCCATTGTCATGAATTAGCAATATACCTGTAGTACATAAGGCATACATTTGTTATGAAAAAAATGCAGTTGTACAAAAGGGCCTGTGCTGAGAAGCAGGAGTTCTTCCTAGGCAATCACTTGTCACTTTCTGTTTCTATTTCTTCTGGTGATTGCCTCCATATTTACAAATTAAAATCTCCCTACACTAATTGTTTTTATCAACTTTTGACATTGTATATTCACTTGTCTTATGATAGCTGAAGATTTATAATAAACTACTTCCTTCTAGTGTTTTCTTTTCTCTCGTGGTAAACTGTGTGATTTAAATAATATAAGAGCTTTAAATAATATAAGAACTATTTCTTGGATGTTCAAGTTTCAGAAGTATGTATGAGGTCCTCTGAGTAAGATGAAGATACTGACAGCCTCACCTGTCACTCCTTTGCCCCTTCTCGTTTCCAACTTCTGTTAGCTGTTTACTGACAATTTAATCCATTGTCATGAATTAGCAATATACCTGTACACTTTCAATCATCATTTAGTGTAAATAAGAAGCTACAACAATTACTGTATTTGCTCTTTCTAGACCAGTTTTCAGTATTTCCCTCTTTCCTGGCCCCAGAGAACTGGCTTTCAGGTTGATAGGCTTTCTTTAAATTCATGACCATAAACTTCAAATTGGTCATCCTACCTCAGTGTTCTAGAAAACTTACTTTTTCACTCTCCATGATGACTATTTTGTATCTACTCTCCCTCTCTCTCTCTGTCAATGATTTTCCTTTATACTTTAGAAAAAGAAGTCACGAGATGGAGAATTTCTTCCACATCCCACCAGTCAATGTACAGTCCCTCCTAGAACAGCATTCATCCTCTATATCCTATTAAAGAGAAGGAAGTGGCCTTTCTCCTGCTAATGGTCAGTCTTTCCACCTGTGATCTGGACTCCTCCCACCTGCTTAAGAATTTTGTAGTTTTGTAGTTTTCATATCCCCTTTCCTACATTATCAATCTCTCCTTGTACTGCTAATCAGAATATAAAAATGTAAAATGGTGCAGGCTCTTTGGAAAACAGTATGGAGGTTCCTCAAAAAGGAAAAATAGGGGACTTCCCTGGCAGTCCAGTGGTTAAGACTTCGCACTTCCACTGCAGGGGGCGTGGGTTCAGTCCCTGGTGGGGGAACCAAGATCCTGTGTGCCGCACAGTGCAGCCAAAAAAATTTTTTTAATTAAAAAAATTTTTTTAATTAAAAAAATTTTTTTAATTAAATTTTTTTAATTAAAAAAATTTTTTTAAGTAAAAATAGAGCTACGTTATCTGGCAGTCCCACTCCTGGGTATATATCCAAAAGAACTGAAATCAGGATCTCGAAGAGATATTTGCACTTCCACGTTTACTGCAGCATTATTCACAGTAGCCAAGACATGGAAACAACCCATGTGCATTGACAGACAAATGGATAAAGGAAATATGGGACAGACCTACAATTAAATATTATTCCAACTTAAAATTTAAGGAAATTGTACCATTTGTGACAACATGGATAGATCTGGAAGATGTTATGCTGAGTGAAATAAGTCAGTCACAGAAGGACAAGTACTGCATGATTCCACCTATATAATGTATCTAAAATAGTCAAATTCATATAAGTAGAAAATAAATTGGTGATTGCTAGGGATTAGGGGTGGGGTAAATGGAGAGTTGTTGGTGACTGGGTATAAAGTTCCAGGTATGCAGAATGAATACTATCTAGGGATCTATAAGATCTAGAGGGCTTCCCTGGTGGCGCAGCGGTTGAGAGTCCTCCTGCCGATGCAGGGAACACGGGTTCGTGGCCCAGTCCGGGAGGATCCCACATGCCGCGGAGTGCCTGGGCCCGTGAGCCATGGCCGCTGAGCCTGCGCGTCCGGAGCCTGTGCTCCGCAACGGGAGAGGCCACAACAGTGAGAGGCCCGTGTAACGCAAAAACAAAACAAAACAAAAATCTGTTAAGATCTAGAGATCTATAACATTACAACATTGTGCCTATAGTTAGCAATGTGGTGTGTGCTTAAAAACTTAAGAAAGTAAATTTTTTTTTTTTTTTTTTTTT
>NC_041228.1:77995175-78008710 GCF_002837175.3 Physeter macrocephalus
CTCACTGTCGTGGCCTCTCCCGTTGCGGAGCACAGGCTCCGGACGCGCAGGCTCAGCGGCCATGGCTCACGGGCCCAGGCACTCCGCGGCACGTGGGATCTTCCCGGACCGGGGCACGATCCCGTGTCCCCTGCATCGGCAGGCGGACCCTCAACCACTGCGCCACGAGGGAAGCCCAGTAAATCTTTTTTTAAAAAAATATTTATTTATTTATTGGCTGCATCAGGTCTTAGCTGTGGCATGCGGGATCTTCGATGGAGCATGCGGGATCTCTAGTTTTGGCTTGTGGGCTCAGTAGTTGTGGCTCGTGGGCTTAGTTGCCCCGAGGCATGTGGGATCCTAGTTCCCCGACCAGGGATCAAACCCGCATCCCCTGCATTGGAAGGCAGATTCTTAACCACTGGACCACCAGGGAAGTCCCAAGATGGTCAATTTTATATTAAATGTTCTTATCACAAGAAACAAAGCAAGGGGACACAAGAAATCTTTAAGAGGTGATGGAATGTTTATTACCATGATTGTGGTGATGGTATCACAGTGTAAGCATATGTCCAAACTCATCAAAATGTACACATTACATATGTACAATTTGTGTATATTGATTACACCTCAGTAAAGCTAAAAAATAGAAATTATCTTCTAAAGTGAGTTCTTAGCAGCACTCAAAGCAGTTGGCCGCCCCCACTTGAAATATTTTCCTTGTTCGATTTCTGGATAGCCCACATTTCTGGTTTCTTTCTTCCATCCTGGCTGACCTCTCTCACTTTTACTGTCTCCTCCTACACTATCTGACCTCTAAATGTTGAAATTTATTTTTTCTATGCAGATGTTCTCCCAAGCTGATCTTAAATGGTTTATAAATTCTCAGATTTATACCCGCATCCCAAACCAGAGCCAATTTGTATAGCGGGAAGACTGAAGCCACGGGGAGAAGACGGCAATCTCCAAGTCACGGAGAGAGGCTCAGGAGAGACCAGCCTTGCCGACACTCCGATCTTAGACATCTCACCGCCAGAACTGGGGACAGATTAATTTGTCTGTTAATCCACCCAGTCTGTGGCCCTTTGTTATGGTGGCCTTAGCAAACTAATAGAGATTTTGGTACCAGGAATTAGGGCACTGCTCTAACAAACATCTAAAATTGTGGAAGTGACTTTAGAACTGGTTAATGGGTAGAGGCTGGGAGAGTTTTGAGGGGCATGTTAGAAAAAGGAACGAAAAGAGAAGATTTGGAAATTTCTCAGCCTTTCTATATTGCAAAAAATGAGAAAGAGTATTCTGGAGGGAACATCAAGGGTGTGACTGGACAATCACTCACTACGGGGGCACAACAGTAAGTTTGAACTGAAAGGTGGAAGAGTCAGAGAACTTAAATATAGATTGATAGAGGTTACGCAATCTGAGGAACAGAGTAAAAGAATGACGAAAACTGAGCAGGGCCTTACAGAACTGTGGGACACCATTAGGCGTCCCAGCATTTGTGTAATGGAAGTAACTGAAGGAAAGGAGGGAGAGGAGCAGAAATATATTGACTATATAGTGGTTGAAAACTTCCCAAACACTATGAGAAACATTATGTATCCAAGAAGCTCAATAAACTCTTAGCATGACTGAAAGGAGGTCTACGCCCAGACACATCATGGTCAAATGCTGAAAGCTGATGGTATATGTCCAAAGGAATTGAAAGCAGGAAGTCAAACAGATATTTGTATGCCAATGTTCACTGAAGCATTATTCACACAAACCAAAAGGTGGAAACAACCCAAGTGTCCATCGACAGATGAATGGATAAACAAAAAGTAGTGTACACCTGCAAAGGTATTTTATTCAATCATAAAAGGGAATGAAGATATGATACATGCCACAGCATGGATGAACCTTGAAAACATTATGCTAAATGAAATAAGTGAGATACAAAAGGACAAAGATTGTATGAATCCACTTACATAAAATATCTGGAATAAGAAAATTCATAGAGACAGAAAGTAGATTAGACATTACAAAGGGTTAGGGAGAGGGTGGAATGGAGAGTGTTGCTTCATGGTTACAGAGTTTCTGTTTGGAGTGATAAAAAAGTTTTGGAAATAGTGGTGAAGATTGCACAACATTTTAAATGCAATTAATGCTACTGAATTGTACACTTTAAAATGGCAAAAATGGTAAATTTTATGTTAAATACATTTCACTACAATTACAAAATTAATAATGTACCAAAAATCATTGAATTGTACACTTTAATGGATGAATTGTATGATTTGTAAATTATATCTCAATAAAGCTGTCAAAGTAAAAGGATGGAAAAAAATAAACAGCAACAATAAGAGAGCTGGAGCAGCTATGCTAATATCCGAAAAAATAGATTTTACGACAAAAATTGTTAACAGGAAGCAAAAACTGACAGAAGCGAAAGAAAACAATAGACAATTCAACAATAAGAGTTGGGGACTTCAATTCCCCTCATTCAATAATTGACAGAATAAATAGGCAGAAGACTGATGAGGTTGTAGAACATTTGAACATTAAAAACTAGCTGGACATAAAAGACATCTATCAAACACTCTACCCAACAACAGCAGAATACGTATTCTTCTCAAATGCACATGGAACAGTCTCCAAAATAGACTATATGCTGTGACATAAAACCTGTCTCAATAGAACTAAAAATTTGAAGTCATACGAAGTATGTTTTCTGACCACAATGGAACTTGTGAAAGAAATTTGGGAAATACACAGATACATGGAAATTATTTTCAAGTATATAATTGCCTAAAAATCCTAAGGAATCTACAAAAAAAAAAAAAAAAAGCTACTAAAACTTAAGTGAGTATAGCAAGATTTCAGATACAAGTCCAGTATGCAAAAATTAAATTCCTGTATCTAGCAATAAATAATTAAATTGAAATTTCAAATACCATTTACAATTGCATAAAATATGGATTTTCTAGGCATAAATTTGACAAAAGGTATTCCGGCCTATACAATGAAAAGTATAAAACATTACTAACAGAGGGCTTCCCTGGTGGCACAGAGGTTAAGAATCCACCTGCCAATGCAGGGGGTATGGGTTCGGGCCCTGGTCCGGGAAGATGCCACATGCCGTGGAGCAACTTAGCCCGTGCGCCACAACTACTGATCCTGCGCTCTAGAGCCCGTGAGCCACAACTACTGAAGCCCGCGCGCCTAGAGCCTGTGCTCTGCAACAAGAGAAACCACCGCAATGAGAAGCCCACGAACCACAACGAAGACCCCGCTTGCCACAACTAGAGAAAGCCCACGCACAGCAACGAAGACCCAATGCAGCCATAAATAAATAAATAAAAATTTATAAAAACAAAGAAACACTTTAAAAAATAAATAAAGCATTAATGACAGAAATCCAAGATTACTTAAAAATACATACTAGTTCTTGGATCAGAAGACTCAGTTGTCAGATTTCCTCATATTGGTCTGTAGCTTCATGAGAATCTCAATGAAAATCCCAATAGCCTTTTTATTTTGGAGAAATCAGCACCAACTTAACATTTTTGAGAGCTCACAAAATTCTCAGCACTCAGGTCCAGGATAAGAATGATTGGGGGAAAAAAAGTATGAATAAGACCCCCAAACTTCAAGCATTCTGGCTATCATATAATTAAAGTGGAGATTTTGTTGTTTTGTTTTTTTTAAGATCTTTGTTCAGTAGCTTCCCCTTCCCTTACACTGGACTCCCTAAGGATTGTTAAAAAACAAAACTCAACAGAGTAAATAAAAAAATCTAATTGGCTTTATGCAACAATTCATGAATGGGGCAGCGCACCCCATCCAGCAAGTAGAGAGGCGCTCCGGGGAGCCGCACAAACAGAAGACTTAAAGGCAGAAAGAGGGTGGCAACGAGGAAAGAGCAGATTACTTCATTTTTCTTTGGGGGATGGAAGGGGTCTAGACAGGCTGATTAACTCATTAGTGCCGACTAGGAAATTCCAGACTGACTTTAAGATTACATCCTGCCAGAGATTGAAACTGGAATAAGTTTAGGTAGTAAGTTTCAGTTTGGGGATGATGTGGGCTTAGCACAAGTGACTCCATTTTGGGCCTGTTATCTTCCTTTTAACGGATTGTATATATCCTCTAAGTTTCTCCACTAGATTGTGACAACTGTAAACTGTCGTTTGCCACCTGGTTCTACAAGGATGAAGTCAGTAGCCACTGCAGTCGCTGACCTTCAACACCCCCAGAAGGGAGTTCAGGGCTGAGATCAGGATGAGGTACCCTGTGCTCTGGGGAAAACTGGCAGAACAGGACTTCAGATAATTAGATACTTCCAGGTGGAAATTTTTATGAACCCAAACTCTTGCATCTTCCCACATTCAGAAAAGCACTAAAACCATTAAATCTCTTCTGACTAGCAGCAACCTTCTAGGGAGACGCGTGCTTGACTGCATGCACACTTGGACCAAAATCATCTACCCACTGACCTCGCCCCCCGCCCCACCTTTTCAGATCACGTCCTCAGCGCTGAGAGGAGGTGTCCCAGGGCATAGCCCTCAGTGAGTCCCCAAATAAAACAGAAACACAGCTCTCACGGTGTGGGTTTTCTCCAGTGGTCAACTGTAACCCTCCGAAGGTCAGGGCATTTTGCCTTTAGGTGTGTCCATCTCCGCCCCTCCCAGATCCTACCAGGTATTTGACGGGCATCGGGCCACCGCTGTAGAATGGGGTCATGTGTTCTGGGGCCTAAATCAGTAGGACCTCCAGAGCCACCAATCAGCAAATTGTGGAAACTCGGTGACAACTGAGTGCTTCCCTCTCCAGTTGCAGTTTAAAGGAGGCGAGGCGCGGGCCCCCACACTACACACCTGTGCAGGCCCCAATGGAAATACCGTAGAAGCTGACCCCCAAGTCCAGTCCTTCCCGACCTTTGCAAGTGAGTGGGGTCGGGAGTGACCGGGCGGCCCCGCCCCCCAGGCCGGCCGCCCGCACGGAGCACGCGCGGCCCCCGGGCCGGAGGTCAGCTCGGGCCGCCCTCTGCCGCGGCCAACGCGGCGTCGGGCAGCCGGGCACTGTGACGCGCGGGGCGACCGGCGGGGCGGGGCGGGGGACGGTGCGGCGCGGCGCGGCGCGGCGCGGCGCAGCGTGGGCGCGCACGCGCCTGAGCGCGCGCCCGTGGGTGGGCCGGACTCGGCGCTCGCACCCCCTTGGGCCGCGGCCCGGCGCCCGCTCCGCCTTCCGCTTCCGACGCGCGGTCGGTGGAGCCGGTGTATGTGCGGCAATAACATGTCGGCCCCGCTGCCCGCCATCGTGCCCGCCGTCCGGAAGGCCACCGCCGTGGTGAGTGCGGCGCTGGGGGCCTCGCGAGGGGTCACGTCGCGGGCCGGTGGGCGGCGGGCCGGGGCTGGGACGGGGCGTTCGGGCCGGGGGGATCCGGGGGGGTCGGGCGGGGTGGTGGGCGCCGCCCGGCCGGGCTGTGTGCGGAGGGCGCGGGGTCGCGGCGGGCGGGCGGGCGGCCCCGAGGCCCAGCGCCCCCGGCCCCGCATCCCCCGTGCCCTGCGCGCGGATCCGCCCCGGGACCCCGGAGGCACCCGCTTGAGCGTACGGCGCCCCAACTCCAGGTGGCTGTGGAGCACGTTGCTGCCTCCTTGTCTGTGCATGAGGGAGATGCCTTGATTGTGTCACCTTGCACCCCTGTCCTCAGTTAAAGAAGTCTGAAGATTTAGTGTCCTTTTCGATCAGAGGTGCTGTTCCTTAGGAAACTTGTGCGTGAGGATCTCAAACTTACTTTTAGCCGCCGGAAGCTCCTTTTTGGGATGGAAAAGTTTTGCCGTACGCGGGAGAACTTTCATGGTTTGACCTGAAAGAGACAAAATGATTTTTCTTGGAGTGTGATCATTTGCCCAGAAGCCTGTCTAACTGGGACCTCTTTAAGTGCTAAAGCCCCACGTTAATTATCTTAGGAGCTGCGCGGAGAGACGTTAAGTGCTTTTGCCCCTTACGCGAGGCCTGTAGAGATTAACTTGCTGAAGGTAGTGTTCTGTGATTCCGGCCTCCACCTTAACTGGGGCTCTGGAGTGTGTAACATTCCGCTGGGTTTATTTAGGCATTGCTTACTCATTGTTCCTCTTCCGTTCTAGGTGATTTTCCTTCATGGATTGGGAGACACAGGGTAGGTACCATTATTAGTACCCTAATGAAACGGGTCATGCAACTCTACACGAGCAAAGAATTCTAGGATTGTATAAAAATAGATTGATAGTCATATTTCATACAGTCCAGTCATGAGATAGAATCCTTTCTTTTTTTGAAAACCCCCAGAATTTTCCCCTCATCCTCTTATTTTGTCATTCTTCACCTCCTGTGTCTGGAACGTATTAAAACTGCAAACTCCTCCTTGAGTTTCCGTGGGTAGTGTATACCAGAGATGGGAGGTATGTTTGTAGAGATGCAAGTGAGAGCATTCCAGAGGAGGTAAAATTTCAGGGCAGGTTGAGAAGAGCTAGTTGATTTTGGTAAGTGAGATGATAGCAATGTGAACATTCTGAATGAGAGCGCTGATGTTCCCGTAAAAGAAAAAAATCAGTTGAAGCGCAGGGGATGCAGCTCAAAGATTTGTTTGGAGGCTTATCAAACACATTCTGTTGTGCTAACTGTAGCCACATGGTTTATCTTTCACTCAGTCTCTTTCTATATTGAGAGCTTTTTTTTTTTTTTTATAAATTTATTTTATTTATTTTTGGCTGCATTGGGTCTTTGTTGCATTGCGCGGGCTTCTCATTGCGGTGGCTTCTCTTGTTGCAGAGCACGGGCTCCAGGCGCGCGGGCTTCAGTAGTTGTGGCTCACGGGCTTAGTTGCTCCGCGGCATGTGGGATCTTCCCGGATCAGGGCTCGAACCCGTGTCCCCTACATTGGCAGGTGGATTCTTAACCACTGTGCCACCAGGGAAGCCCTCTATATTGAGAGCTTTTTAAAATTTAAATCAGTGGTTATCTGTTTGAAACTTCGATCAAATTGTTGTTATAACATTGTTACAAAATTGAAGAATTGAAGGAAAAGTGAAGATAAATAAATTTTGATAAGATAGCCAAGAAACTATTACATCTTTGCAAGGAGGCACTGAGCCAGATTAATTCTTAAAAGTGATTCCTAATATCCTTTTATGCCTCCCAAGTAAAGGTACATGACACATGCCTTGCATGGAGTTATGGGAAAGGTTATAGGACTGTTTCTGGCCATCAGGTAGTCCTATGAAAAGGACAGACTTACTTTACTATTTATTTATTTATTTTACTAAACAGAGGTTTTAGAGGAGCTCTGTTTTATCACCAAACCCTTCTTGATGCTGAGACTCAAGGAGGATCTTGCTCACCTGAAACTTTCCCAATAAAGAGAGCTTCAAGGTCTGAAGAATCAGTCCAGGGGGTAAAAGCTTCAGTTGTAGAAAGATTCTCTGTGGACCCCAGTTTAGCCAGATTCTTTAGACCAAAGTTAAGAGTGAAAGTGATGAAAAAAATGAACAATGTGCTATTAAAAACACCAAGAGCAGCCATGACATCTTGACTAAGAATTAAGTTTATATAAAGAATTAGAGGTCTCCAGTTCTGACAGTATTTACTTTGGGGGATGGCACCAAAGAAAGCTGACACTAGATTGCTTCCATGAGCACATGACGAAATTCAGAACCAGCCGATCTGACAAGTGGCAATTCAGTGTTTGAGATACTTTTTGGAGAACTAAAGTTCTTTTGTCAGGTTAACGTAGAGGATGATGGGGATTCAGCAACTCAGCTATGAAAATGGGCAGCTTTGCCTTTCTTGGTTAGGGTTCTTTTTTGCAGGATCAGCCAAGGTGTGCTGTCTGGTAACTTGGGTCGTGCAGTATGTGTTCTCATGAAAAGTCTCTGATGGCCAAATAAGATTGGGGGACCCTGTATAATTCTATATTTTCTCAATTCTAATATGTCATTTCCCCCACATTTTTATGTTACTGAGAAGGGTATTCATCTTACGTTATGTGTGTTTATTGTGGTGGTGATTTTTTTTTTTTTATAAAAGACGTTTTTTCAGTGGTGCCACTTAGATTATATCTTAGTGTCTAGGAAATATGATATGGCATATTCTCCTCTAGAAGATTTACTGGGTATGCACTAGCATGGTTAAAGCTCTGAAAAGTTCTGCAGGAAACACATCTGACCACAAAATTGTTTCTATGCATAACATGTATAATAAAATGTGTTAGTTCAAACTATATTGCATAAGATCAGTTTTCCTTCCAAAATAAAAACAGCTTGTCTTATGAAAATGTTACATTTGTCTCGTAAAAAAAATTCAAATGCAAAATATGCTTGAGAAGAGAGTGAAAAACAGTTGAACAGCCCAGAGATACATATTTATTTTTGATAGCATTTTAAAACTGTTTCAGTTTGAAATGCTTTCAAACTTATAGAAGAGTTGCAAGAATAAAGCAGATTCCTCAAAACCTTCTACTCAGAGTCACTGATCTCTATCGAATATGTTACTGTGTTTGCCAAAACTTGGGAGAGTAAATTGCCAGTGCCGTGACTCTTTATTTCCAGACTTCAACACGTATCTCCTAAGAACAAGCAGAGTCTCTTACGTAACCGCAGAAAATTGCCACATTCAGGAGATTCAGCGCCATGTAGCGTTGTTACCCGGTCTAGTCTGTCGTCTAACGGACCTTGGCAGCTGCCGCAGTCGTGTCCTTTGCGGTAACCCTGTCCGCCGGCGCTTCCATCCCAGCCGCGCTGCGCCGACCTGCTGCGGCTCCTCGGTCTCTTTTAATCTGGAACGGTCTCCCGGCTCTCCTTTGGCGTTCGTGACGAGGACGTTTCTGCGGGGGTCAGGCTGGCCCCTCCATTTAGGTCTGTTTGACATCTCACGATGACGTTCAGCTTGTGCGTTTTTGGTACGAACACCATGTACATGGTACGGCCTGTTCATTGCATCACGTCAGGAGGCGGGTGGGGCCGTCCGTCCCGTCACTGATGCCGACCTGGATCACGCGACAAAGGTGTCTCTCTTTCTTCCTCTGGGTGTCCCTACGGCACCGGTTCTCCCTGTGTAGGTAGAGTGAGTCGTGGGGAGACGCAGATCGTACATCGGACTTTCACCTGATATTTTTAGCGTCTGTGGATGATTTTTGCTGGAGTAGGTTGCTACTGTGATGTGATTTTCTAATCCTGCCACTGCTTTGATGTCTGTTAGCTCGCCACTCCCCACTTGTGTAGTTTGGACTCGTAGATTTACTTCGTGGGTTACATTCCCTCGTTGTTGTTATGTAAAATTTTGAACTACTTCTCTTAAAATAACCTCAGATTTACATGAAAGTTGCAGAAAAATAGTATTTGGAGGTCCCCTTCTACCTGTCACTCAGATTACGCAGTTGTTAACATTTCCTACATGCTTGAGAATGAGTTGCAGACATGTTGCCTCATGGCTCCATAGAGCTTCAGTGTGTATTTTGTAAGTACGAGGACATGGCCACGTAGCCATGGTGTGACCATCAGTGAGGCCGTTAACGTTGATCTGAAGCTACCATCACATCCACCAGCCCCACGTGCGTTTCCCTGGGTTGATCCAGTGGTGTCCTTTATGGGTCCAGGATCTCAGGTTAGATTGAGCTGTCACGTCTCCTGAGGCTCCTTCAGTCCTGAGCAGTCCATTTTCTTGTCTTTGGTGACCTTGACGCTTTTCCCCTATGGGCCAGTTCCTAGGTAGGATGTCCCTCAGTTTGGGTTTATGTGACGTCTCCCTTTCGGCAGGGACACTGCAGAGGTTGCTATGGTGGTCCTGGGACCACACTGTGTTGACTTTTGTGCCTTTGCTGACGATACTGTTTCATTTTCTGGTTAAGGTAGTGTCTGCCAGGTTTCTCCACAGTAAAATTAATAAATTTAATTGCACTTAAAAAGTGTTTTGTGGGGAGATACTTTGATTGTATGAAAATATCTGTTTCTCACCAATTTTTCACCTGTGGATTTAGCACCCATTAACAATTGCTATCTGGATCTATTTTGTGATGGTTGCCAAATCATGATCTTTTAAAAAATTCCTTCATTTGGTATTTTTTCGTTGGCAGTCTACAGTATTATTTTCAATCCTCTCCTTATTTGACCTCTCAGTAAGATCTGACCCACTTAACCACTTCTGCCTTTGAAACTTTGTAAACTTTTACAGTCTCGGCCTAGAAAAATCTCACACCAGTTGGGCGATACAGACCAGCGACGCCTGGAAGATACGGAGGGGAGGGAGGGGTTTCCACGAAGAGGGCCCGGCTTTCTGCTTCCCGCTCCCTTTCGTCAGAGCTGTGCTTTCCGGTGTCACTGTCAGCTGTGAGGGGAGGGGGTGTTCCCGTGCATGAAGCATGACTCTGGGTGGGGCACCTGGGGGGAGGCAGGTCCCAACCTGCACTGCTGGCCCAGAACTGCCAGAGCTGAAGCCAGCTTTCTCGTGGAATTACGCATACAGGAAGAGGGACGACTAGGAAAAACCCTGTGGTGTTGGGCTGGAATCGAGGAGCTAGTGTCATCTCAGGCTTTTTAACAGGTTCCCAGACGATACCACATTTTTGAAAACCACTGGACTGAATGAACTGTTTGAGGCCACACTTCTAGATAGAGACAGAGTTGGGGCTAGAACCCAAGATTCCTACTCGTTTATTGTTTACTAAAGTGTTTTCCTTTGTTGCTTGTGCTTTTGGCTTCACGTCTAAAAAACCATTGCCAAGTCCAAGGTCACAAAGATTTTCGCATGTTTTCTTCTAGGAGTTTTATAGTTTGATCTCCTACGTTTAGGTCTTTGCTATATTTTGAGTTCATCTTTGTACATGATGTGAGGTAGGAGTCTGGCTTCATCCTACATGTGGGTTGCGTGTGGGTTTCCACTTATGCCAGTTACTTGCGTTGAAAAGACTATTCCTTCCCCATTGATTTGTTTTGGCACCCTGTTCAGAAATAAGCTGACCATAAATGTGAGGGTTTATTTCCGTGTTCTCGAATGTATTTCATCGATTTTTATGTCTTTTCAGTGTCACAACCTTTATTACTGTTGCTTTGTAGTAACTTGAAATTGGGAAGTGTGAGCCCTCCGACAGTGTTTTGTTTTCAGGATCGGCTCTTCTGGGTCTCCTGAGTGTCCAAATGCATTTTAGAGTTAGCTGGTCAGTTTCTGCAAAGCCAGCTGTGATTCTCGTAGAGATTGCATTGACCGTGGATCCTTTGGGGGAGCACTTCCTTCTTAAGAATATTAAGTCTTCCAGAATGCAGGATGTCCATTATATCCATCTTCTTTCATTTCTTTCAACATGTTTTGTGCTTTTCACACTAAAGTTTCACATACACACACACACACACACACGAACCCACATGGAAACACACATAGGCACATGCATGCACCCATATATAACTTCTAGAATAGTGCCTGGCTCAGTGTCAGTGTTATATAAGTGTTAATGTTCATAACGTTATTAATTTTTCTGTATTTCCTTAACACTTTGGGGGAAGGTGGATTTAAATAGAGAAGTAGTTAATAGAAAAGCATTTAACATTTATTTCAGAACTATTTAAAACAAAAAGGTCTTAAGTTAACTTTATTTTACCCTCTAATAGAGGTAATATGTGGAAAGTATCAGGTGTAATGTCAAGTGTAAAGACGCAGGGAGCTGTATGTATGTATAGTATGATCCCACTCTTGTAAAATCTGTATCTATTTCTCAAGTGATATGCATGGAAAAAATTGGAAGGAAATACGTAGAAAGATTAACTGTTTATTTCTGGCCAGAAGGATTTTGATGATGTCTCATATTCTGTTTTGAACATATATATGTACATATATGCATAAGGAGAGAATGTTAATTAAAGTTATTTTTTCAGCTTCTTTTTTTTTTGGCTGCGTTGGGTCTTCATTGCTGTGTGCAGCTTTCTCTAGTTGGGGCGAGCGGGGGCTACTCTTCGTTGCGGTGCGCGGTCTTCTCATTGTGGTGGCTTCTCTTGCTGCGGAGCACGGGCTGTAGGGCTTCAGTAGTTGCGGCACGTGGGCTGAGTAGTTGTGGCTCGCGGGCTCTAGAGCGCAGGCTCAGTAGGTGTGGTGCACGGGCTTAGTTGCTCCGCGGCATGTGGGATCTTCCCGGACCAGGGCTCGAACCCGGGTCCCCTGCATTGGCAGGCAGATTCTTAACCACTGCGCCACGAGGGAAGTCCCATAAGGTTGTTATTTTTTTTTTTTTTTTTTTTTTTTTTGCTGTACGCGGGCCTCTCACTGTGGAGCGCAGGCTCCGGACGCGCAGGCTCAGCGGCCATGGCTCACGGGCCCAGCCGCTCCGCGGCATGTGGGATCTTCCCGGACCGGGGCACAAACCCGTGTCCCCTGCATCGGCAGGCGGACTCTCAACCACTGCGCCACCAGGGAAGCCCAAGGTTGTTATTTTTAATGGTGCAGTAAACATGGAGGAATATCAGACAGCTGCTTTACTTTACTCCTCTGAGGATTTTTTCTTCATATAAAATGAATTATATCATCTGTCTTGCCTACTTTGTTAGGCACATTGTGGGGAGGTTATAAAGAGATTTAAAAAATGTATTTTATAAATTATAAAGCCCAGTGACGTATATGAAAGAGAAAACACTGCTCTTCAGGGATCATGAGAGATCATTTTTATCCACAGGTAAAGCTGAAATCATAAGCTTTGGGTTGTTTCTAGGTTGGTAGTGGTCCTTAAAGGGGTTGAAATTTACCCTCACAGATTTACTCTTCTGTTATTAACTTACTGGAATTTAAAGCATTATCTAATGGCGTTATTCATATGGTTTCTCCACCAGGCATGGGTGGGCAGAAGCCTTTGCAGGTATCAGAAGCGCCCACATCAAATACATCTGCCCGCACGCGTAAGTATTTTCAGTTTTCAGGCTTGGGATTCAGAGTCTGGAGAGGAACGATCGTGATAGCTTTACTTTTCCAGCAAAGCATTTGAATATAATTAATTTTTATCTTTTAAACGTTCAGCTTCAAAGTAAAGATTAGTAAGTTCTGTAAAACTAAAATGTGTCCTGGTTACGTTGAATTGTTTTCTTATCTTTTTTGTTGAGAAATTTAAAATAATGCTCTCTTGGAGATCAGTTGAACTCACAGCCAGAAAAATTGTTGTAGACATACAAGCGCCTGTTAAGTTCTCAGGACATCCATGAGCTGTCTCTGAAGGGGATTTACCTATCAGGTTTGGGAGAAATCTCTACTATCTTGAAAACTCGCCTAAATTTGATCAGTTAGAGGCAATGCGATGCAGCCTGGAAAGAACACAGACTTTGGAGACTGTTAAGTTTGGTTTTGAATTCTGAAAACATTTGTGGTGTCAGAAAGAAACTAGTAAGTTGTTTTTTTTTTTTAACATCTTTATTGGAGTATAACTGTTTTACAATAGTGTGTTAGTTTCTGCTTTACAACAAAGTGAATCAGTTATACATATACATATGTTCCCATATCTCTTCCCTCTTGCATCTCCCTCCCTCCCACCCTCCCTATCCCACCCCTCTAAGTGGTCACAAACCACC